>NW_021306706.1:0-1324 GCF_002162155.2 Triticum dicoccoides
AGTGGCTTAAATAATTAACTAAATTAATTAGTGTTAACTAATCTAACACCTAAACTAATTAACAGGGGCTGGCCCCACCTGTCATCGACCAAGGGGGGGTTCCGCCGTGGTCAAGTGGGTCAACCCCACCGGCGACATGACGCCGGCGAGGCCAGATGCGGCGGCGGGCTTCGGAAATCGCCCTCAGGGCATCATTTCGAGCGCGGTTAGTTGCATTCAAACGCACGCAGTGGCACGCGTCGAACGGTGGTGGTGGCCGGACCTATGGTGGCCGGAGCCAACGACGGCGAGCTCCAAGGCGGCGGCCGGAGTTCGGGTGTGCTTGGAATCGGCGTTGTGGTGCACGGTGAGACGAACGGGTGGGCTAGATCGGCTCCTGGGAGAAGCGCAAGCGCGATGACATGCTCAGGGGCAAGCTGGGCTTGCTCAAGCCATGGTGACGACTTCGCCGGCGGTGAGCACAACTCGGCTATGTGCATCTGTGGCTAGGGCGCGAAATCGACGCGGGGAGAAGAGGGGAATCGACCGGAGGCTCACAGGGGTTGCGACGGTGGCCTCGGGGAGCTCGGGGAGGCGTCAGGGAGGGCACACGGTCGCCGGCGATCTCGGCGGCCGAAGCTTGAAGAAGAGGTCGGGGAAGCCGCTGCAGGGCGCGTCCGCTCGTGTGGCTTGGCGGGGACGGTGTAGAGGTCAGCAGCGAAGCTTCTGGAACTGGCGGAAGGGCGAGGGAGGGCTGGTGGCTGCGGCTATGGCGAACGGCGGCGACGGCGACTCTCGGGTGAGAGAGGGAGAGATCCAGGGAAGAGGGTGAGAGCGCGGGAGAGTGAGGGAGAGGTGAGAGGGGGTCGGAGAGGCGGGTGGCGTAACCGGGGCGTCGAGGAGGAAGCAGGAGGTGGCCAGGGGAAGCAGGAGGTGGCCGAGGCCTCTCGGGCGCGCGCCACGCCTCGGTCCTTCTGGCGAGGAGGAAGACGACAGGGGGAGTGGAGATGGGCTGGGCCGTGCTGGGCCAGGTAGGTGGGCGCCAGGTAAGTTAGGTAGGTGGCCTGGTGGCCTTCTCTCCCTTTCTTTTATTTCCTCTTTTCTATTTCTATTTTCTGTAGTTTGTTTTGATTTAGTTTTAGACACTAAATCATTTTTTATAAATCCTGAGAATAATTGTGGACATTAACTGAATTATTACAGAGGCCCTCAACTATTTTCAGAATTGTTGGAGCATTTAAAAATATTAACAGTATTTAAATGCCCCAATTCAAATACAATATGGTTTAATCAAAAATCCAAAAATGTCTTGGAAAAATATCCATCATCTCTGGATATGGTTTTC
>NW_021306707.1:0-777 GCF_002162155.2 Triticum dicoccoides
TCGATGAAGTGGACAGCGGCGGAGCTCCTGGACACGGTGAGATGGCGTGGGGTGGTCGGAGGGCGTGGCTACGGCGAGGGGGTGGCGGCGATGGCGTCGGCCATGGCTGGGGCGTGCGAGGGGGAGGAGCTGGAGAGGAGAGGGGTGTCTGGGGGGTTCGGGGGAGAGAGGGAGGCCGATCCACGACGTCACCTGGCGAGGGGAGCGGCGAGGCGGCGAGCAGGTGCGTGGCGCACGCCGCGGTCGCCGTCGGGCACCTGCCTGCCTGCCTGGCCGGCAAGCAGCTCGCTGGAGCGGTGCTGGGCTGGGCCGGCAGGTGGGCCGGGGGCAGGCGCCAGGTAAGCTTTCGCCCTTTTTTTCCGTTTCTGTTTTTATTTAATATATCTGCAACTTTGTTGAATTTAATAAAATACCTAGGCAACTTCAAAAATCACCAAATCACTCCTGGTCCATAGTTGGATTATTTCCAACATGAAACATTTTAGTTTGGAGGTATTTGAGCATTTAAATATTTTATATAATTTTAAATGCCCAAATTCAAATATTTATGAATTAATTCAAAAACCCTAAGATGGCCTAGGAAAATGTGCACCACTTTTGGCAGAGGTTCTGAACCAAGACAAAAATGATGGGCATTTTAGAAGGGCATTTCAGGTTCATTGAAAATTATTTTAGTAAACCCTAGTTGGTTTCAGAGGGGACTGGGGGTTCTGTCATCCCCATTTCAAGTTTCTGATGAAAGAGTAAACATGATGCAACACTCTAATGCATGACTAG
>NW_021306708.1:0-1093 GCF_002162155.2 Triticum dicoccoides
TGAGAACATAACGATATCCTCCGCGAGCCTCAACGCTCATTGGACCGCACACATCGGTATGTATGATTTCCAACAAGTTGGTTGCTCGCTCCATTGTTCCGGAGAACGGAGTCTTGGTCATTTTGCCCAAGAGGCATGGTTCGCACGTGTCAAACGATTCATAATCAAGAGACTCTAAAAGTCCATCGGCATGGAGCTTCTTCATGCGCTTGACACCAATGTGACCAAGGCGGCAGTGCCACAAGTATGTGGGACTATCGTTATCAACTTTAAATCTTTTGGCATCTACACTATGAACATGTGTAATATTATGCTCGAGATTCATTAAGAATAAACCATTGACCATCGGAGCATGACCATAAAACATATCTCTCATATAAATCGAACAACCATTATTCTCAGACTTAAATGAGTAGCCATCTCGTATTAAACGAGATCCAGATACAATGTTCATGCTCAAACTTGGAACTAAATAACAATTATTAAGGTTCAAAACTAATCCCGTAGGTAAATGTAGAGGCAGCGTGCCGACGGCGATCACATCGACTCTGGAACCATTCCCGACGCGCATAGTCACCTCGTCCTTCGCCAGTCTCCGTTTATTCCGCAGCTCCTGCTGTGAGTTACAAATATGAGCAACGGCACCGGTATCAAATACCCAGAGTTACTACGAGTACTGGTAAGGTACACATCAATCACATGTATATCAAATATACCTTTGGTGTTGCCGGCCTTCTTATCCGCTAAGTATTTGGGGCAGTTCCGCTTCCAGTGACCCTTCCCCTTGCAATAAAAGCACTCAGTCTCAGGCTTGGGTCCATTCTTTGACTTCTTCCTGGTAACTGGCTTACCAGGCGCGGCAACCTCCTTGCCGTCCTTCTTGAAGTTCTTCTTACCCTTGCCCTTCTTGAACTTAGTGGTCTTATTGACCATCAACACTTGATGTTCTTTCTTGATTTCAGCCTCTGCTGACTTCAGCATCGAGAACACTTCAGGAATGGTCTTTTCCATCCCCTGCATGTTGTAGTTCATCACAAAGCTCTTGTAGCTTGGTGGGAGCGACTGGAGGATTCTGTCAATGACCGCCTCATCT
>NW_021306709.1:0-1394 GCF_002162155.2 Triticum dicoccoides
TCTTGCCATGGGGCCGACTTGGCGCCGGCACGACTGGCGGTGTTGTCTTTGGGGTGGTGTCCCCCGCCCCCAAACGAATCTGGCTCTTCGGCCAAAGCAGGGGCCAGCTCAGGCAGGCGCTGAGGGTCATCACGTCATCATCGTCGGCCCCGACGGGTCGAATCGGAGGTAACAAGTCGTCGCAGCCTGGCAGCACCCGAACCAGTTGAACCCTAAACAAGTTGGGTGGCATCTGGGTACCGTGGAACAAGGGGTTGCCCGGTTGAACGATTTTGCCCTTGGCGACATCGACCAACTCGTTGTTCACAAAGTGGAGGAGAGTGCACGGAACGTCGGCGGCGCCCTGCGAAAACATGTAGGGCGTCAGGGATGCCCAGTCAAAGGCAAGGAGATGAAGTCCTCGGCCGAGAGAGGCTTAATTAGTTACCGTGATGATGGCGTCGAGCTCGGCTAATGTCGAGGCACCGCCAACGGCGGGCGTGCAGTTGACGGAGCGGCCGCTTGCTGAAGAGGTGCCGGCCGGCGTACACCCGGGTGCATTAAGCTCCCGTGCCGGTGTCGGAGACACCAATGCCGCCTCCGCCGGAGGCACCAATGGCCCCGCCATCGCATTATGTGAGTTGCTGGCCATGAAGCTAGGAATCGGGGGCGGCCCCTATTGGCCGCCTGCAATCCACGCACTCAACCCCGAGATCAAGGTAGGCACAAGGGCGGTGATCGTCACTCCGAGTCGTTGTTCCACTTGCTCTTGGACAATCTCCGGAATCCGCGCCACCTGTGCCTTGAGTTCTTGAACCTCTCGCGCCTGGCTTTCCGAGCTGGTCTTTTTCTCCTTCCGCACACTAGCGGTATAGTATGACCCCCATTTTGTCGACAAGCCTTTGCCGGCCACACGACCAGCTGACGTCAGCTTATTGAGCTTATCCTTGTTCTTCATTATATTCAACCCCCTATTTAGAGTGGTGTCCCAAGGGTTGCTCTTAGTCGACCCCGCGCTACTGCTTTCAGTCGCCTGCGGAAGGAATGTGAACCATTTAGAAATTCGGCTTCATTAATTAGAATGCAACCATATGGAGCTAATTACGCGGGGGTGTATTCCTTACCAGAACAAGCTCAAGCCGCCTGGTCTTCGGATCCGTGGTAAGCTCCTTTGTTTTCGGGTCCTTCTTGTACCGGGCCCTGACAAAGTTCCTGGTCTGCTTGTCACCGTATTTATCGAAGAGGGGCAGTAGGCCTTGCTCGGCACGGTCCGCCTCCTCCTTGTCCCATATAGGCTCCGCCACTCTGTAACCGCCGGGACCGAGTGTGTGTTCCCCTATGTTCAGCTCCCGCATTTGTTTCCCCCACTCACTTGATTGGGAGCTTGCGGTGCTCGAGCAATTGATCTTGAAGTC
>NW_021306710.1:0-819 GCF_002162155.2 Triticum dicoccoides
CGCCGCCGCGCCCAACGCCGCCCAACCCCGCGCCCTAGTGCCGCCACCGCCACCATGCGTCACCGCGCCGCCGCCGCCCTGCGTCAACGCCGCCGTCGCCGCCGTTCGCCGGAGGTACCGCGCCGCGTCTCTTCTTTCCCTCGGTTCGGTTTTTCTTATAAACCGTTCCGATTCTTTTCTTCTCTACCGATTCGTTTTCTTTCCGATTTTTCGCTAAACCGTTCCGGTGTTCTAGATCGGTTTTTCGTTCGATCTCTTTTCCCGAAAACCCTAGATTGGTTTTCGTTCTTCTTTCGGACCGTTCGTCTCAACAAACGTGATCACCGATTATTTCCCGGTTAACGACGTCTATTCGTATAACCGTTCTTCTTTTTCTTCTCGTCGGATTTATTCCGCGATCGCGATCTCAGATCCGATCTTCGTTCTAGTTTATCTTCTCGCTCGTTTATCAGAATCAGGTGATTCAAGCGCCTGGAGTTTCATCTCGAAACCGCCGTTTCGTCTAATCAACTTGAACAAGCTTTTGCTACAGTAAAATTTTGACCTAGATTCAACTTGCTAGAACCGAGTTGTTTTCTTCCGCCGTTTGTTTTTCGTCGTTTGTTCGGCTCGTTCTTTCTTTGCAACCGGAGTTCTTAAGTTGAACTTTCTGGTTCGTTCTCTTGTTCGATTTTTCCCTGTGCATTAGATGAGTACTTATTGTGTGGTTACTATTGCTTGCCTACGATAGATTGACCGGAGTATGACGATTAGATCTATCAAGAGTTTTGAGTGCGAATCATCTTCATCAACATTGCAGGCAAGTAACACTTGATCATA
>NW_021306711.1:0-937 GCF_002162155.2 Triticum dicoccoides
GAACGAGGGAGTAATCATCAGCACGAGACTGCCAAGCATTCATAATGTCTTGGTTCTCTGGGACGGGAGCGTCACCTAGCGGTCCTTCTAGGACATATTGTTTCCTGGCAGCTATGAGGATGATCCTCAGGTTCCGGACCCAGTCCGTATAGTTGCTGCCATCATCTTTCAGCTTGGTTTTCTCTAGGAACGCGTTGAAGTTCATGTTGACATTAGCGTTGGCCATTGATCTACAAGACATATTTGCAAAGGTTTTAGACTAAGTTCATGATAATAAAGTTCTAATCAAATTATGAACTCCCACTTAGATTAGACATCCCTCTAGTCATCTAAGTGTTACACGATCCGAGTCGACTAGCCCGTGTTCGATCATCACGTGAGACGGACTAGTCATCGTCGGTGAACATTCTCATGTTGATCGTATCTTCCATACGATTCGTGTTCGACCTTTCGGTCTCTGTGTTCCGAGGCCATGTCTGCACATGCTAGGCTCGTCAAGTTAACCCTAAGTGTTTTTGCTGTGTAAAACTGTCTTACACCCGTTGTATGTGAACGTAAGAATCCATCACACCCGATCATCACGTGGTGCTTAGAAGCGACGAACTGTAGCAACGGTGCACAGTTAGGGGAGAACACTTCTTGAAATTTTTGTAAGGGATCATCTTATTTACTACCTTCGTCCTAAGTAAACAAGATGCAAAACATAATAAACATCACATGCAATTATATAGTTGTGACATGATATGGCCAATATCATATAGCTCCATTGATCTTCATCTTCGGGGCTCCATGATCATCTTGTCACCGGCTTGACACCATGATCTCCATCATCATGATCTCCATCATCGTGTCTTCATGAAGTTGTCACGCCAACGACTACTTCTACTTCTATGACTAACGTTTAGCAATAAAGTAAAGTAGTTTACATGACGTTATT
>NW_021306712.1:0-1126 GCF_002162155.2 Triticum dicoccoides
CACAAGATCATGTAGTTCGTATGCTAAAGCTTTTCTAATGTCAAGTATCATTTCCTTAGACCATGAGATTGTGCAACTCCCGGATACCGTAGGAGTGCTTTGGGTGTGCCAAACGTCACAACGTAACTGGGTGGCTATAAAGGTACACTACGGGTATCTCTGAAAGTGTCTGTTGGGTTGGCACGAATCGAGATTGGGATTTTGTCACTCCGTGTAAACGGAGAGGTATCTCTGGGCCCACTCGGTAGGACATCATCATAATGTGCACAATGTGACCAAGGGGTTGATCACGGGATGATGTGTTACGGAACGAGTAAAGAGACTTGCCGGTAACGAGATTGAACAAGGTATCGGTATACCGACGATCGAATCTCGGGCAAGTGCCATACCGCTAGACAAAGGGAATTGTATACGGGATTGATTGAGTCCTTGACATCGTGGTTCATCCAATGAGATCATCGTGGAACATGTGGGAGCCAACATGGGTATCCAGATCCCGCTGTTGGTTATTGACCGGAGAATGTCTCGGTCATGTCTGCATGTCTCCCGAACTCGTAGGGTCTACACACTTAAGGTTCGATGACGCTAGGGTTATAAAGGAAGTTTGTATGTGGTTACCGAATGTTGTTCGGAGTCCCGGATGAGATCCCGGACGTCACGAGGAGTTTCGGAATGGTCCGGAGGTAAAGATTTATATATAGGAAGTCCTGTTTCGGCCATCGGGACAAGTTTCGGGGTCATCGGTATTGTACCGGGACCACCGGAAGGGTCCCGGGGGCCCACCGGGTGGGGCCACCTGCCCCGGGGGGGCACATGGGCTGTAGGGGGTGCGCCTTGGCCTACATGGGCCAAGGGCACCAGCCCCTAGAGGCCCATGCGCCAAGATAAAGGAAAAAGGGGAGAGTCCTAAAGGGGGAAGGCACCTCCGAGGTGCCTTGGGGAGGATGGACTCCTCCCCCCTCCTTAGCCGCACCCCTTTCTTGGAGTAGGGGGCAAGGCTGCGCCTCCCCCCTCTCCCCTGCCCCTATATATAGTGGAGGGGAGGGAGGGCATCCATACCTGAGCCCTTGGCGCCTCCCTCCCTCCCGTGACACCTCCTCCTCTCCCGTAGGTGCTTGGCGAAGCC
>NW_021306713.1:0-770 GCF_002162155.2 Triticum dicoccoides
GTGAAATTGAAAATCACTACAAAATGAATTCTCAAAATGTTGAAACATGGCATGGTATCATCATTTCACCAGCATAGCATGTGCGAAAGAGTAGAGAGGGTCACGACAAAAATTGGACGCACTTCGTTTACAAACTGGACAAACTCTTTCGGAGTATCAGGGTTTCGGACAAGAACTCATCTGCTACACGGGCACTTCAATGTTTTTTAAACTTATTTGAACTCCGGACTTCTTTTGTGTTCAGTATGCAGCATTCAAAGCCACGTCATCAATTTCCAACATGTTTTGACATCATTTGTTGTTTTTCGGTCATTTACCTAATTGTTTAGAGAGCTAAATGACCGTGAAATTGAAAATCACTACAAAATGATATCTGAAAATGTTGAAACTTGGCATGGTATCATCATTTCACCCGCATAACATGTGCAAAAGAGTAGAGAGGGCCACAGCAAAAACTGGACGCACTTCGTGTACAAACTGGACAAACTCTTTCGGAGTATCAGGGTTTTGGACGAGAACTCATCTGTTACACGGGCACTTCAATGTTTTTTAAACTTATTTGAACTCCGGACTTCTTTTGTGTTCAGTATGCAGCATTCAAAGCGACGTCATTAATTTCCAACATGTTCTGACATCATTTGTTGTTTTTCGGTCATTTACCTAATTGTTTAGAGAGCTAAATGACCGTGAAATTGAAAAGCACGACAAAATGAATTCTGAAAATGTTGAAACTTGGCATGGTATCATCATTTCACTCGCATAGCATGTGC
>NW_021306714.1:0-3307 GCF_002162155.2 Triticum dicoccoides
ACCTAGCTTCTTTCAACAGTTAAATAGGTGGAGACACCACCGAGGCAGAGGATTCCATCAGCGCCGGGGTGAGATGCGGATGGGAGACGAGGGGCGGCTGATAAGACAGAACAGAGGGGAGTCAGATGCGCTAGGACCCACAAGTACTAGCATACAGGGCTATACCTAGGTTTGATTACTGTTTACCTGCGCACGGCAGCGCCTGCAAATGACGCTGCATGCAACCGCTGCGCACTCGTGCCGCTCCTTTCCTGCACAAATCGCATAGCAAGCCAACGGTCTAGATAGGAGGGACCGCGGAGCTCGAGTTAGGAAGGAACTTTGTGTTAAGATAAGGAAGGGGGTGGCACATGCAGCTTGTCCATAATATACGTTTTAGGAAGCATGATTTGGCTGTCGACTAAGTAAAAAACATGGAGCCTACAAGTACATGCAGGGCATAGAGCCAAAGAAACACAATGTAGAAGCACAAGATTGATATGTATGAAGCAAACTGGCCTAGTGTAGAAGCCTTGGCGTGGTAAATATGAAGTAAACTGTAAGGACTGATGTTGTAATCCTATATGTACGAATCATGAAAAGCAGGAAGCATGGTATGGATGCAATATCAACATACTTTCTATATGATGAGGATAGTCAGGACCAAGAGGTTGGATGAGGACAATGATTCTGTCATGCAGATACACAATGGAGTAGAACTATATCAAGACCTCCCACAATCCATAGGTGAGATGAGGATGGTACCTGCAGATGAGGGGGGCGACTCCAGCAATGTTCCTCGCGTGCCAGATACATCCGGTGACCGAGACGAAGATCTACCGCGGTGGACTGGATGCCGTGGTGCTCGAAGCAATTGTAGATGACCGAGACGGCGATGGGGCTGCGAGCTCGCTGGTCGTGCGCGTCGTAACTAATGCCAGGCATAACCACACGATGGGACAGCGCACCGGCATGGCTAGTTTCACGGGCATGGACAGAGGCTGTTCATGGTGGTGAGAACAGGGGCGACGACGAGATTGACGCTGTCGGGTGTAGTTATGGAGATAGGACGAGGAGACTGATGCGTTTATGGTAGGTGAGATTATTACGGGAGGAGTTATGGGTGATGATGTGGCTAGATAATGGTGTTTTTTGGAAACGAATAAAAGGATTTAGGAGGCCATCTCAACCGTGAGATGAAAAAGACATCAACGACCCGCGCATGGTCTGGTAAACGTCTGCTATCAGACGGCTGCTAGTAGTGTTTCCCTATGTTAAGCCCATAATAGTTGGCCGCTTGTCATAACATGTTTCTCTTTTTTTCAGAGTTGCGTGACGTGATAACCTAAAACCGTTGGCCGCTTGTCATAACATGATCAGTGGAAAATAAAACAAAAGATCACGGGATGCCAAAATAGGAGAAGCGCGATCTGAGAAACTTGGCTAAAGATCTGGAGGACAAGGTTGAGCACCACTCAACACGTAGTACCCTACCGACGTGATCCCCTGCACGTCATTGTCGATGATTCCGTCTTCCTTGTAGTACACGTCGCTACCATTGTTGTTTAAGCTCGCCAAGAACTCCTTGGCTCGGTAGGAGAAACACCCCCGCGTCGCCCCCCACTCGGGCGACTCAGGTCGCACCCCAACCCTAACTGCCGTCGGAGCCTAACTCATCTTCCTTCCTACCTCCCGCCGCCACCGGCCTACGCCCGGAGGCCGACAGTGGTGGCGGCCCTTCCTCCCTCCCACGTCTCAGGGGTGGCGGGGCCCCAACGTGCGTGGAGGTGCGGCCGATCGAGAAGCGGCGGCGATGGTTTAACGATGACGGCGGTGGTCGGCCCTGCCTTGGGCCACGGGCGGCTGCTGGCCTAGATCGGGCGGCGGCGCATTGCGGTCTTCGGCGGCACGTCATCTGGCTTTAGATCGGCGGCGGCGTCGAGGGCCTGGTGGACTGCTCGGTGGCACCTCTGGCAGATCTGTTCTGGCCGGTGTAGCCAGCGGTGGTGGTCATCTTCTTCGTCGGAGGTGGCCGGTTAGAGGCTTGGTGATCAGATCTCGAGATCCATCATCTAGTCCCGGCTGCGAGTTGAGGAGACATGGTTGCCGGTGAAAACCGAGCCGACGGCAGGCGATGGCGGCATTCTACGCCGTTACCTTGATGAACACATCGTCGTGTAACTACTGTCGACTCACTCATGCTGCTCCGGGGGAAACCCTAGGATCTGGTGTTCCAGATTGGACTATGGCGGCACTGCGGTGTCGTTTCTCTCTTGAGAGCATCGTTTGTGGAGCAGCACTGGAAGTCAGAGGCAGGAGGTGGAGCGGCTTCGCCTTGCATGGAGCTTCGATGGAGATGTAGTTATGCCTGACCGACAGGTGCTACGCTTTATCAGGCCTGGTTGGCAGGTGCTACGCACGACCGATCTTCCAAAGACTTCAAGCTGTGTTGGCTGGTGATACTTGGCAGCATGGTGCTGAGGTGTATCGGTGGCAACCGCGACGTGCTTAGCTGTTTGCGCGTAGGGAGGTGTTGCCGTTGGGCACCATGGTGGCATCGACGGCAGCTAGACCGAGCAAGGTTGATGCTCAGTACAACTCTGAAGATGGAGCGGTGGCAGTTGGCGGCGGTGGCCTCTGAGAGCGCACCGGACCGATGTGTGCCCCAGACCCGGCAAGTGGCTAGGTTGGGGCCTCAGGTCTTAGATGTTAGCCTTGGCTGTGAGCAGTGGCGGAGCCACCCTCCCAGCGACCCTGGGCAGCTGCCCGGGCTCTGCCCAAATACTTCCATTAAATTACACTAAGGGACTGAGAATTAATCACCAGTCTTTGTGGGCAAATGCCTATGGAGCACACCCCTTTGTATTTTGCCCCGGCTCCATGGACGGGCTAGCTCCACCACTGGCTGCGAGGTCTGTAGTATTAGACCCGGACTATCAGCATCCCTTCATCAATTGGATAGGAAGCAGCGGCAAATGTTGTCTAGACGGTGGCTTTAGACTTACTGTTGTATTTTTTTGTAAGGTTTTTTATGAATAATTAATAAAGTGGCTGCACGCATCGTCCAGATGCAGAGGCCGGGGGTCTTCCTCCTTTTCCAAAAAAAAGAACTCCTTGGCTCGTCAGGAACTCCTTGGCATAGGGCATGGTTGATTTACTCTGTGCACAATATTCACTTTACTAGTCTGCCCTCCGTTGCAGCTTATCTCGGTTGGAAGCGATCAGTTAGCTTATCTTCACTAGGTGGCACTGAAGATTGGCAGCCGGGTCTCACTGTCGATGGCATTCACTGTCTATGTCTGCAGCATGAACCACAAGCCAGGCAATA
>NW_021306715.1:0-1168 GCF_002162155.2 Triticum dicoccoides
TACCGGCAACACAGAAGGGAACACAATCAATGCAATGCACAATATGATGCATGATCATGACATGGCAAAATGAATGTGTGTTGGGCTAATGCAACTAAAACCAGATTAAATGAAGTTGGTTTGAATACAAAATTCAAATTCAAACTCCATATGTGATTATTCAAATGCCATTTAATTGATTTGTGCTAAACAGCAGCTATAAGTTGTTCTAACATGCATGAAAATGGTACAGATGGATTCCTTGAATTTTTCTGATAATTTTTCATATATAATTTATTTAATTTGGAGTTACGGTTAATTTTCTATGATTTATTGAAGTTTTAGTTATTTTCTGGAATTTCAGAATTAAATTAAATCCAGAAAATACTTATGACATCAGCACTGCGTCATGCTTGCATCAGCAAGTCAACAGGGCTGCCCCGGGTCAAACCTGACGTGTGGGGTCCACACGTCAGTGACACAGGGACTAATCCCGTGTTGACCCGGGCTGGTTAGCTTTGACTAAGCCCTGGGGCCCACTTGTCAGCGTCAGTAGGTGGGGGGTTAGTGACTAATTAACTAAGCCACGTCAGCCCGCCGGAGTTCTGGCCGGCGGCGACCATTAGCGCGGCGGCGAGAGTGGTTTTGGCCACTCCGGCGACCAAATGGGCCGCGGAGGGCATCTAGGAGGAGCTGGGGACGAGCCGAAGCTACTGGTGGAGTCAGTTGCGCTCGGGGCGGCCGGAATCGGTGCCGACGGCGAGCGAGGCGGCGGCCGGAGCTCGGGCAACAGCGGAGATGGCGCTATGGTGCATGGGAGGAGGAGCTGGTGGGCGTTACGGGCTCCTAGGAGCGCTCTGAGTACGTCTGCGTGCTCGGTTTGGACGGAGGTGAACCAAAACGACGACGGCGACAAGTCCGGCGCCGGTGAGGTCTCGGTCTCGACGGAAACGACGGATACGACGAGCTAATGGACAGGGAAGAAGGGGGGGTCGGTAGAGGAGCTCACGGCGGGGTCGTTGGTGATCTCAGAGAGCTCGGGGACGGCCTGGTGATGACGAATCGGTCGACGGCGGCCGTCGGTGCGGAGGACGAAGATGGCGTCGGCGACGGCGCTGCTAGGCATCCGCAGGCGTGTTCTTCGGCGTGGAGCTTCACGACAGCGAGGCGGAGCTAGGGGTCACAGCCA
>NW_021306716.1:0-1531 GCF_002162155.2 Triticum dicoccoides
GACACAGGAACGAAGAAGGACACATGCCGGCCAGCCTAAGTGTTCCGGAGCAGTAGCAAGCTACCATGGCTCGGTGGAAACACTAGGAGACATTTCCCCGTAAGAGAGGCTACTAAAGATAAACAACTAGATGGTCAGATCCCACACATACCAAGCATTTCAATAACATACACACAATATGCTCGATATGTGCAAATACAACATGGCATCACAACATGACTCTATGACTCAAGTAATCTATTCAATAGGCTCCGAGGAGCGAGATATTACAAACATGGGTCTCATGACCCAACAATCAGAGCATACAAATCAAAGCACAAGCGGAAGCTATCATGTCTGAGTACAGACATCTATAAATGAAAAAGGCTGAGAAGCCTGACTATCTACCAGATCCTGCCGAGGGCACAAGATCGTAGCTGAGGTATCAAGCTAAACGTCGAAGTCCACGTGGAACTACTAGTGAGACCGAAGTCTCTCCGCAAAAACATAAAATAGGCAAACGTGAGTACAAATGTACCCAGCAAGACTTACATCAGAACTAACTACATATGCATCATTATCAACAAAGGGATGGTGGGGTTTAACTGCAGCAAGCCAGCTTTGACTCGGTGGCTATCCTAGACTACGACTGCAAGCGACTCTTTTGAGGTGGCGCACACGAGTCCACATATTCACCATATCAATACACCACTATGGATCCGCTCCCGTCTCCTTACGAGAACGCCATCCATAGCACTCACGCTTATCTTGCGTATTTTAGGGTATCCACTTTCACTTGTCTATGAACTGATATAAGCAACCCAGAAGTCCTTTACCGCGGACACGGCTATTCGAATAGATCATATTAACCCTGCAGGGGTGTACTTCTTCATACATGTTTCCACCACTTAGCGTCTGCACACGACATGTGCTCGGCAGACTTCAAGCGAAAGCCGACGTGGGTGTAGACCACGACCTACCTAAACACTCAAGTCTCTAGTCCAGGTTTATCACCTATTCGGGTTCCATCCATGAGGAGATCCGGCCGGAGTTTCGCTCACAGCCCCAAATGATGTGAACAGGGTTCCATGACACCAAACGGGCGCCCGGTATACCCGGCCACGTGCCTACCGCATCACAGCCCACCCCTACGGTCAGCGCTGTCCACGGGCTCCAGCATACTACAAACACCAGAAACTACTTGCAACTCCTGGACAGAGGACAAGGGTGAATAAGAAGTCGAGCGGGGTCATATTTCAGGGCCCAATGTATGGTAGTAGCTGAATCATGGATCACAAACACAGAACTCAGTTCCTGAGGACGGCTTCAATGAGACAACCCACCATGTACTCCTACATGGCCTCTCACCGCTACCTTTACCAAATCGTGTTCACACACTTAGCTCACACACAATAGGACATGTTCACACGCCTCTGATTCATCCCCGATGAATCAGACCTGACTCAACTCTAAGCAGTAGCAGGCATGACAAACAAGCATGAATGAGTAGGCACAACAGGGCTCAAACAATTCCTACTCATACTAGTGGGTT
>NW_021306717.1:0-2473 GCF_002162155.2 Triticum dicoccoides
GCCTTTTCGCACCTCGAGTCCTAACACCCGAGACCTAAGCTCAAACACCCCAGATCCTCCAATATGTCCAGATCCAACCCTCAAGGCCGGTGGGTGGCCTCCTCGATCCAAGAGGAGGACATTGCGAGGCTTAGGGAGGTCGGATATCTGACCGCCGACATCTAGCACAGGCTTCCTGCTCCAGGGCAGGTCATCCCTACACCGGAGCCCAATGAGAGTGTTGTGTTTGTTCCTCACTTCCTCCGCGGATTGGGCCTCACCCTTGATCCCTTTGTGAGGGGGCTCATGTTCTATTACGGGTTGGATTTTCATAATCTAGCTCCGGAGGCTATCCTCCATATCTCGTTGTTCATCATTGTGTGCGAGGCTTTTCTCCACGTCACTCCACATTTCGTCTTATGTCTCAAGACCTTCAATGTGAAGCCGAAGATGATCGAGGGGCGACATGCGGAGTGCGCAGGTGCCATAATAAGCAGGAACGCTGATGCCCCATGGCCAGAGGGTTCTTTCCCAGATGTATCTGATGTATGGCAATGGAGGTGGTTTTATGTCACGGCTCCCAGAGGCACAAAGTGGGTGGCCGCCCCCGAGTTCCGCTCGGGCCCTCCATCACAATTGGCGTCATGGACTGACATAGGACGGAATTGGGGGCCCGTCAGTGATGTTCCAATACTGCAGAGCCGTATCCGGGAGCTTCTTGAGAGGGACATTAACCTTGTCAGCATAATTCAAGTAATGCTAATCCAACGGATGTTGCCGTGCAAACGCCGGCCTCTCCTAATGTGGGAGTTCAATCCAGAGGGTCCGCGGACTATTAAGCACTCCTTCGGCCTGAAGCTCGAAGGGACATGTAAATTATTCTTCAGACCACAGGTAAAGTGTCCGGACACCACCGAGCATGCGGGCCTAAGCTGCAATCTCCTAGATGCCCAAGTAAGTAACCTTAAAACCGGACACTTTATTTTTATTTGACATAGTCATTATTTTGAAAACCCTCCGTGGCCAAGAATGGCTCAGCAAGGCGGGGAGAATCAGGTGTCCGGCGCCACTTCCCGAAGGCTCGCCTGGTCCAACCGTTGCCAAGATGCTTGGCCGGGTGCTCAGCAAAATGCCCTCAGGGAAAGACGAAGGAAAGGATAGTGAAGCCGAACTTCACACCCTGCGCATCCGGACCGGGGGAATTGCTTCCTCCCCAAGGGAGGATAGTTGGGGAGGGGAATCCGAGGCCACCTCCCCGCGCGGGTAGAAAAGGGCCGCCTCCGAAGACTTAGAGACGGAGATGCCCAAACAGGGGAAGAAAGTGTCGCCGGGGGGCTCTGCCCCGACGGGCGTCCTCACCATGTCATGCCCGCCAACGGGCCAGCCCTCCACCAAGCTATGAGTTAATCGTTAATTCGAAGGTACTGCATTTCTCCGAGATCAATAACCAGGATTCGCCTTTTGCAGTCCGGCTAGCAGCTCTTCTCAACAGAGCTCGTCTTCGGGGGATCTTCCTCCGGAGATGATGGAGAGCGAGACTCCACCCACCTTTCCGCCTCATGATGCGGGTGACACCGAAGTGTCGTCACGGAGGAGTCCGGATCTGCCGAAGACGGAAGCTAATACGTCAGCCGCCTGAGCCCGGAGCGTTTGGCTCCCATGGGGGGCGATGAGAAGGGTCCGGCACAGTTCGATGTTCGGCCAGACATACTGACATGCCTTATGGAGCGAGTTGCACTCTCGGAGGAGCACCGCTCATTAATGAGCACGGTGCTCAAGAAGATTTCATCCGCCACAAGCGGTTTGAATGAAGCATTTACGATCCTGCTTAGAGGCTTTGAGGTATGTAGTAAAAAATACACTATTTTTTGGCTGTGAGGCACGCGCTAGGTGTGGTCCATATGGATAGTAGCCCCTGAGACTCTGGTTGCCCGCCCTAGGCAGCAAACGAAGGATCATATAGTAATGATTGCACTGTACATATGCGTAGGTATCTAAGGGTCCAGCAGCCAAATAGTCCGTTGAAGTTGCCGAGCTAAGGAGGCAGATCAGATCTATTGATGCCGATATCACGCTGGTGAACGAGCGGCTGAATGAGTCACAAGGTATATGCTCTGCTTTCCTTATTATGTTGTATAGGAAAATATTAGAGGGGCATAATATTAATGCAATATGCTTGGACTGCAGATGGTGTTGCTGCCGTGGAAGCTCTAAGGGCGGAACTTGCCCAGGCCAAGGAACAAGCTCGGGTTAGCAATGCGGATGCCCTAAAGGCGGCCGAAGAATTGAGAGCCGAACAGGCTGCTCATCGCCGAAGCGAGGAAAAGATTGCCGAAATGGCTGTGGAGTTGAAAAATGTCACTGATCGGTATGAACTCCTTGAAAAGGAGAATAAGGCTAGTTCGGCCGACCTGAACAAGGCACTTAATGCCACCAAGGAGATGCGGACCGAGGTCACGGTTTTGTGGGAGGAGCTTCAACAGGCCGGTAAAAT
>NW_021306718.1:0-3628 GCF_002162155.2 Triticum dicoccoides
TCACGGCCCACGGGGGATGCGAGGCGGCGGTGGTGAGGGAGCGGCGGAGGCCGCCGGAGACGGCAGCGGAGCGGCGTACGAGGCGGCGGAGCGGCATCTCGCTGGCTGTGGGGATTTCATTGACTCGTCGTGGACCGGTGGTGGGGAAAGCAGCGTGGATTCAGGGAAGTGGCAGGACGGAAAGCAGCGTGTGGTTGTTCCACTGGGTACTGCGCCGTGAGGGCTGATCCTGGCCCACATGTCAGTCATAGAGGGTGCGGTGTGGTGCATGGACCGAGTTCTGTCATATAAATAAATGGTCTTATTGTGCTGCAAAAGCATAGGAGGACAGTATTGAGAGTTTGAACAACTGTTTCCCATTGGCTGGAGCTCTGACGTCAGCATTTCCCGCCAAAATTCTCATGGGCCTGCTGCTGGGTCGATGGCCCATCAAGAACGTGGCAGAACGCTCAGATGTTCAAACTCAATTGCCTCAAAAAAAGTTTGCTAAAAAAATGCCTCAAAAAAAAAAGATGTTCAAACTCAATTCCATAAAAAAAAAGTTGTTCAAACTCAAAAGACACAGTGTAACAGAATATCCTCTAGCAGATTGATTTTCCAACAACAGATCTATAAGACGCAATATCATGCATATATGAAGCTAAGCATTACGATGACGTCGTTTCTATCATCGCAGGAGATCCTCCAACTTTACACAACGGAAAACAAACATCACTTCGTCAAAGGCTCAAAGCTGCCGCCTCACAACAGAGTGGGCGGGTAAACAGAGCAAGCATGGTGGTGTTCTCTGATGATCACTACACGCTGATTAAACCACTGGAATGTTCTAGTGTGAACTGGAAGCACTCCCACAAATTTCCCCAAAACGAGACAAGTGCAGCAGCTAACTACAGCAAACCCAAACTTCTCCATGTATTCCCCAAAATGAGAGCTTGGTAAACATCCATCCACCATCGGCTTCCTAGTTGATCAGATGACTTGTATCTGTTGGTTTGAAAAGAGGAAAGAGAAGCATTAGGAGAGCTTGAATATGAAGGAAAAACAATCTAAAATGTATGAGAAAAAAGAAAAGCAACTTTGGTCCATCTATACCCGTTTCCAAGTTCAGTGATATTATATGTAATTTCCTTTCCTTGTCTTTATTGCAGCAGAAATTCACACCATCAGCACTTGCCAATAGATACTGTAAGCTACAGTACTACCTTGCATAGCTTGCTACACCATTAGCACTTGCCAATATATACTCCAGTAGTAAGTAGTTATCTACTACTGATGAAAGAAAATTACACCAACAGCACTGGGGTCGTAAGCAAGCGAGCTTCACTTTCAGGGTACACCAGTTGTCAAAATACATTTTACGGAAAAGAAACATACTTCACATACTGATGAAAAATATCTGCGCACCTTTCAGGCATTTATAAAGTATTCAGTAACACAATGGTCCGGATGATCTTTCAAAAAGAAAAAGTGGTCGGGAACTCGGGATGATGAACAAGGGCACTCTATTATCATCCTATAGGCTCCTATACCTCCATATGCGATGGTATGACCAATATTTAGTTTCACGCTTAATCACTCCTGCTAGTTCAGAAAATACTACTAACAGACTTGGATGAAAGATCCATGCTAAGACGCCAACTCATAGTTTCAGCGTATGGCAAGTTGCTACTACAAGAATGCACAAGTAGAAAAATACAGGTCATCGTAAAAAAAATAGATTCAGGTATCAAACTTCAAACAAAACTAATCGTTTATACAGAATTATCAGTGATGATCAAGGATATGAGAATACGTCTGCATACAAACTGTAGAATGTAAACTAGTTTTGGGCCCCAACGAATATTTCAAGTTCAATGAAACCCTGAGTAGAATTAACCGGAGATAATCAGGTATTCACTATGAAAGATGTCAGTATATTTGACAATGCAGAGAGAACCAGTTGCAAACAGTACTAACTGGCTAAATATGCACAACATTATTTTACAGATTATAAAATGCATGGATTGAGTAACAGAGTATATAATAAGAATGCAGCATCATGGACATGTGAATCGGTATTAGCTAAGGGAAAATACCCAGATATTCGTTAGCTGGTAAATCGGTACTCTTCAGGCCTTCGGGTGTTTGTCTGAACGAACTAGAACATCTGCCAGAGTCTTGTTTTTCGACAGGTCGTTCTTGCCTAAAAATAAAAGGTTATTTTGGTCAGTGTACAAGATTTCAAACAACAGTCCTAATACTAACACACACAAAATCATAATATTAACAACAGTCCTAATCATAATACTAACAACAGTCCTATACTAACACAGAAAAACATAATACTAACAACAGTCCTAATACTAACACACAAAAAAAGCATAGCAATAAGGATTTCTCTGCATCGCATACAAGAGCTAGACAACTGATACCTAGAGCAGGTTGTCAAGAATTCAGTACAGCATGGCATAAGCCATGACAAGATGACAATCAGAGGAATACATTTATTATGCATAGGTGATTAAATGGATACAAAATCCTTAAGGAGCCTTCTGCCCTTCTAAAACTGCATTGCATAGAGAGAAATACATATAGTACATGTTGTAAATTAGAAAACCATAGACAGGAGATAACTCTAATCAGGTTTTAGACAGGATTCTAACTTGGAACAAATCACCAAAATAGGCTGCTGCTACTTCGCTGCGTTAACTAGCAGTCAACTAATGATAACAAGCAGAAGAGAAGATATACACAAATTCAATTGTTTTAGATCAAAACTATTGAGAAATCCTCACAATAATGAACACGATTTTTAAAATAGTTTCAGAAAAGAAATAAACAGCTGATCACTATAGGATTAACCTACGCTACAAAAAGCCCTAAAATTAGTTGATCATTATAGGATTAACCTACGCTACAAATAGCCCTAAAATTAGTTGTTTTTAGAAGCTAAATACTCATACTACTGCATACATGTTTCAAAATAAATTTTCTCTTGACCACGGCAAAATCTGACATGATTAGAAAACCAATATAGGCCGAAATGCTTGAAGAAAAATGTTGACAAACTGCAGGCATGCTCAATAACACAACCAATGTGGCACACAAGGGGCCAAACACACATGACTTAAACTAAACACATATGTAGAGTCTCACAAAGACATTAATCGTGTACTTAGATAGACATCATTGTATTGTAACTAAAGAGAAATGTGCGAGACTGTGATCACCTGGAATCGAGCTTGATCCGAGAAATGAGGGGAGCACACATGGCAGAACGAAGCTTGAGTTGCACTTGCTTGGATGAACACCGCCACCACCTAATGTCATAGACTCAATCAGTGTCTTTGAGCGCATGTCCACGCCTAAACATAATGCTTTGGCCACAGGCACAGAGAGATCCACGCTTAAACATGATGCCTTGCCCACAAGCACGGTGAAATACAGCGAGTCGGGGTCGAGTGGATCAATGGCAGCAATCAAAGGCGTCGCCTTGGCATCGGAATAGAGAGTTCTCCACGACACCTGATGCTCCAGCGTCCAGCGGCCACTCTCGCCGTCCAGCTTGAACGACTTGATGCGGAAGGGCTCGTCCTCAGAAACCTCGACAAACCGCAGCCTGCCGTCGCTGACCCCCATGCGCCTGTGT
>NW_021306718.1:4697-8485 GCF_002162155.2 Triticum dicoccoides
ACGTCCACCCACCAGAGCCGGCCCCCGAAGTCCAGCACCTCGTGGTTCATGTGCATCCGGCGCCCAGGCGGCAGCGGGGACGGCAGCACCAACTCGTCCCACTTTCCTGTCTCTGAACTCTGAAGTGAGCCGGCGCAACAGGAATCGGCGTCCGCGGTCGACCACGCTGAGCTGCGCTGCGGCGTACCTCTTGGGCGGCCCGTGCCCGCCGTCGGCGTGGGTGAGGAGGCCCGTGGACGCGGCGAAGGCGTCCTCCGTGCCGTCGAAGTCCGGGAGGCGAGCCATCTCGCCGGTGACGGGGTTGCAGACGAAGCGGGCCAGCCTCATCGGGTCGGAGCAGCACCAGCGCTCGTACACCTGGTCGAGGACCTCGAACGGGACGGCGGACGGGGCCCGGCCCTCGAACATTTCGAAGGCGTTGGCGCGGTTCTTGTAGGCGCCGAGCAGGAGGAGGCCGTGGCCGCTCGCGGCGAGGACGCTGCTGCCGAAGACGTTGATGAAGCGGCGGTCGGCGGGCGGGAGGGCGTCCAGAACGAAGGCCCGCTTGGGGACGGTGACGCGGGAGGGGAGCGGGGGCGGGGCGAGCGACAGGGACGCGCCCCGCGCCGATTCCTCCGCCGTCGAGATCCGGTAGACCATCGCCCAGGCGGGGCGCGACGCGGCGGTGGAGAGGGAGCGGCGTAGGGGGGGCGAGAGGCGACGGAGCGGGAGCGGCATCTCGCCGGAGGAGTCGGCGGTGGTCGATTTGGTGGTGGAACTGTAGCTAGCGAGCGAGGGGTGCGTGAGGTGGCGGTGGAATCGGAGAGAGAAGCCGAGGAGGGGGTCGGCTCGCTGGCTGGCTCACATGGACCCGGTTCATTCAGCTCCGCGAAAAGGCTCTTCCCCATGTGCTCAGCATGGACCCTACCTGTCGGTGGGACAGTATATTGGTCGATCTTTTGTTTTTCGAGAGTCCGCCAATTGCGTCAAAAGAGCAAAATATTTACAAGAGACCCGCGATCGATGCGAACATTAATCGACTGAACACCCACACCGACCGAACCTCATACATCAACATCTCACAAATCTATCTAGTCCACCCACACCCACTCCTGCTCGCTTCCAGTCGAGGACGTCTTCTAGGATCCATCTGGCTAGCTCTCTCGGCCCTTTGCATTGTTGTGGCCGATTAAACACTCTAGCATTCCGTTGCTTCCACAAGGACCATGCCACTTCGATGACTAACGAGTCGAACCCTCTTCTATCCTTCCCCTGAAAATCTGTTCTCGTTCTGAGCCACCACGTAACCCAAGTATCCTCAGTACCTGGTGCGTGGGTGTTTAACTGCAATATGTCAAAGCATGTGTGGCACACCTTCCTCGCATGTATGGAGTGTTTTCGGTAAAATCCATGTATTTGGATATTATCAACTCGGCCTCTGCTACGTCTTGAGCTTGCGTTGGTTTTCCTCGAAGAGGAGAGGATGATGCAGCAAGTGTAGCGTAAGTATTTTTCTCAGTTTTGAGAACCAAGGTATCAATCCAGTAGGAGGCTCCTCAAAAGTCCCACGCACCTACACAAACAAACTGAGAACTCGCAACCAACGCAATAAAGGGGGTTGTCAATCCCTTCACGGCCACTTGCAAAAGTGAGATCTAATAAAGATAGTATGATATATTTTTGGTATTTTATAATATAGATGCAAAAAGTAAAGATGCAAATAAAAGTAGATTGAAACCAATATGATAAGAGATAGACCCGAGGGTCATAGGTTTCACTAGAGGCTTCTCTCAAGATAGCATAAGTATTACGGTGGGTGAACAAATTACTGTCGAACAATTGATAGAAAAGCGCATAGTTATGAGATTATCTAGGCATGATCATGTATATAGGCATCACGTCCATAACAAGTAGACCGACTCCTGCCTGCATCTACTACTATTACTCCACAGATCGACCGACTCCTGCCTGCATCTAGAGTATTAAGTTCATAAGAACAGAGCAACGCATTAAGCAAGATGACATGATGTAGAGGGATAAACTCATGCAATATGTTATAAACCCCATCTTGTTATTCTCGATGACAACAATACAATACG
Source organism: Triticum dicoccoides (assembly GCF_002162155.2). Taxonomy (NCBI): domain Eukaryota; kingdom Viridiplantae; phylum Streptophyta; class Magnoliopsida; order Poales; family Poaceae; genus Triticum; species Triticum dicoccoides. Next base: position 6,776 of record NW_021306718.1, read on the forward strand.
TGCCTTGCAACCATTTTTGTCACTGGGTAAGGACACCGCAAGATTGAACTAAAAGCTAAGCACTTCTCCCATGGCAAGAAAGACCAATCTAGTAGGCCAAACCAAACTGATAATTCGAAGAGACTTGCAAAGATAACGCAATCATACATAAAAGAATTCAGAGAAGATTCAAATATTATTCATAGATAAACTTGATCATAAACCCACAATTCATCGGATCTCGACAAACACACCGCAAAAAGAGTTTACATCGAATAGATCTCCACAAGAGAGGTGGCGAACATTGTATTGAGATCCAAAAAGAGAGAAGAAGCTATCTAGCTAATAACTATGGAACCGTAGGTCTGTGGTAAACTACTCACAACTCATCGGAGGGGCAAGGATGTTGATGTAGAGGCCCTCCGTGGTTGATTCCTCCTCCGGCAGAGTGTCGGCGAAGGCTCCAAGATGGGATCTCGCGGATACAGAAGGTTATGGTGGTGGAAATTGTGTTCCGTGGTGCCCCTGGATGTTTTCGGGGTACGTAGGTATATATAGGAGGAAGAAGTACGTCGGTGGCCGCCCGAGGGGCCGACGAGACAAGGGGGCGCGCCCTACAGGGGGGCGGCTTTCTATCTTGTGGCTTCCTTGGAAGCTTCTTGACTTGCACTCCAAGCTCTCCGGATCACGTTCGTTTCAAAAATCACGCTCCCGAAGGTTTCATTCCGTTTGGACTCCGTTTGATATTCCTTTTCTTCGAAATACTGAAATAGGCAAAAAAAACAACAATATAGGTTGGGCCTCCGGTTAGTAGGTTAGTCCCAAAAATGATATAAATGTGTAAAATAAAGCCCATAAACATCCAAAAGGGGTAATATAATAGCATGGAACAATCAAAAATTATAGATACGTTGGAGACGTATCAAGCATCCCAAGCTTAATTCCTGCTCATCCTCTAGTAGGTAAATGATAAAAAAGAAATTTTTGATGTGGAATGCTACCTAGCATATTTCATAATGTAATTTTCTTTATTGTGGCATGAATGTTCGGATCCAAAAGATACAAAATAAAAGTTTATATTGACATAAGAAATAGTAATACTTCAAGCATACTAATCAAAGTAATCATGTCTTCTCAAATAACATGGCTAAAGAAAGTTATCCCTACAAAATCATATAGTCTGGCTGTTGCTCTATCTTCATCACACAAAGTATTTAATCATGCACAACCCCGATGACAAGCCAAGCAATTGTTTCATACTTTAATAATCTCAAACCTTTTCAACTTTCACGCAATACATGAGCGTGAGCCATGGACATAACACTATATGTGGAATAGAATGGTGGTTGTGGAGAAAACAAAAAAGGAGAAGATAGTCTCACATCAACTAGGCGTATCAACGGGCTATGGAGATGCCCATTAATAGATATCAATGTGAGTGTGTAGGGATTGCCATGCAACGGATGCACTAGAGCTATAAATATATGAAAGCTCAACAAAAGAAACTAAGTGGGGTGCATCCAACTTGCTTGCTCACGAAGACATAAGGCACTTTTGAGGAAGCCCATCATTGGAATATACAAGCCAAGTTCTATAATGAAAAATTCCCACTAGTATATGAAAGTGACAACATATGAGACTCTCTAACATGAAGATCAAGGTGCTATTTTGAAGCACAAGTGTGGAAAAAGAGATAGTAGCATTGTCCCTTCTCTCTTTTTCTCTCATTTT
>NW_021306718.1:10747-13865 GCF_002162155.2 Triticum dicoccoides
GCTCTAAGTTTCTGTTTTTCAGCAGAATCAAATCAACTATCATCTTAGGTTATCCTATAGGTTCTACTTGGCACAAACACTAATTAAAAGATAAAAACACATCTAAACAGAAGGTAGATGCAAGATTTATTACTAAACAGGAGCAAAAACAAAAAAAATAAAGAAAATTGGGTTGCCTCCCAACTAGCGCTATCGTTTAACGCCCCTAGCTAGGCATAAAAGCAAGGATAGATCTAACGAGTGCCATCTTTGGCACTAAATTCATAAGAAGCACGCATGATAGATTCATAAGGTAATTTAACTTTGTTTATTGGAAAGTGCTCCATGCCTTTCTTTAATGGAAATTGGAATCTAATATTCCCTTCCTTCATATCAATAATCGCACCAATCGTTCTAAGGAAAGGTCTACCAAGAATAATAGGGCAAGAAAGATTGCAATCTATATCAAGAATGATAAAATCTACGGGCACCAAATTTCTATTTGCAATAATAAGAACATCATTGATCTTTCCCGTAGGCTTTCTAATGGTGGAATCCGCAAGGTGCAAATTTAAAGGGCAATCATCAAGATCATGGAAACCTAGAATATCACATAAAGTTTTCGGAATCGTGGAAACACTAGCACCCAAATCACACAAAGCAAAACACTCATAATCTTTAATTCTAGTCTTTATAGTAGGTTCCCACTCATCATTAAGTTTTCTAGGTATAGAGACTTCCAAATTAAGTTTTTCATCATAAGATTGCATCAAGGCATCAACTATATGTTTGGTAAAAGCTTTGTTTTGACTATAAGCATCAGGAGAATTAACAACGGATTGCAACAAGGAAATACAACCTTTTAAAGAGCAATTATCATAATCAAATTCCTTGAAATCCGAGATATTAGATTCGATATTATTGGAAGTTGAGGATTCTCCAATCTCACTTTTACCAAATTTAACATTAAGATCTAAAGACTCCGAATTCTTGGGACGCCTTCTAGGCAAAGTTGATTCATCATCAGTCCCATAATCATCAAAATTCATATTGCAAAACATAGATCTAATCGGAGACACATCAATAACTTTAAGATTCTCATCATTATTTTCATGTAATTTTTCTGGTTTAGCGGCCATCTTATTGACTAAGGTGGCTTGCTTGTCAGAAATTTTGGCTATAGCATTTTCAAGCCGGGTAATTTGAGCGTTAACACCATAGAATTCTTTATTCATATCATCAAGCTCTTTGTTCATAAATCCCCAAAAACTTTTTTGTTCCTTAAGCTCTTTTCTAAAGAAATTATTATGCTCAAATTGCAAATTCATAAAGCTTCTAATATTTGATTCAATCTCATCCATCCTTCTGAGAAGGTGGTCAGGACCCTTAGGCGCAGCCATAAGGTAAAACAAGCAAACAAGCACAAAAAGGAAGGCAAGCGAAACGAGAGGAGGAGATTGGGAAAGAGAGGGCGAATAAAATGGCAAGGGTGAAGTGGGGGAGAGGAAAATGAGAGGCAAATGGCAAATAATGTAAATGCGAGGGAGATGGGTTTGTGATGGGTACTTGGTATGTCTTGACTTGAGCGAAGACCTCCCCGGCAACGGCGCCAGAAATCCTTCTTGCTACGTCTTGAGCTTGCGTTGGTTTTCCTCGAAGAGGAGAGGGTGATGCAACAAGTGTAGCGTAAGTATTTCCCTCAGTTTTGAGAACCAAGGTATTAATCTAGTAGGAGGCTCCTCAAAAGTCCCACGCACCTACGCAAACAAACTGAGAACTCGCAACCAACGCAATAAAGGGGTTGTCAATCCCTTCATGGCCACTTGTGAAAGTGAGATCTAATAAAGATAGTGTGATATATTTTTGGTATTTTATAATATTGATGCAAAAAGTAAAGATGCAAATAAAAGTAGATTGAAAGCAAATATGATAAGAGATAGACCCGGGGGCCATAGGTTTCACTAGAGGCTTCTCTCAAGATAGCATAAGTATTATGGTGGGTGAACAAATTACTGTTGAGCAATTGATAGAAAAGCGCATAGTTATGAGATTATCTAGGCATGATCATGTATATAGGCATTGTTGGGGATATAACTATTTGTGTAAGCCGCCCAGGAGGGGCCGGGTTATGCAAAGAAGACTCGCCAGAAAGAAGCCCAAGACCAAGCGTGAAGATGGCGGTTCAATAAAGGGCTTAAGGCCCATAGGCTACTTAAGGCCCATTGTAGTAAACCGCCATAATGGCATGACTTGTATCATAAGGTAGATTTAACTAGTCACCGAGCCGGACACTGTTATAAGCCGGCCGGGACTCTGTAAGCCACAGGGCGTCAACCCGTGTATATAAGGGGACGGCCTGCTAGCGGCTTAGGGCAAGAAACAACTCATCGAGAGCCAGGCATAGCGTATTTTGCTCCCTGGTCATCGAAACATCAATACCAAACCCAACTAGACGTAGGCTTTACCTTCACCGTAAGGGGCCGAACTAGTATAAAACATCTCGTGTCCTTTGTCCAGATTTAACCTCTTCAAGCTTCCTAGTTGCGATGGCTCCACAACTAAGTCCTTTCATGAGGACATCTGATGTGACAATTCCACGACAGTTGGCGCCCACCATGGGGCTAGTGCACGATGGATTTGAGTTCTTGAAGGGCAACTTCGAAGGGCTCAAGGGATACGTAGTGGGCCGGATGACCAAAAGTCGTCGCGGCAAGATCTACATCGACGATGAAGGCTGGGGTCGCGACGCCGGCTCAATTGAGTACGGATACCGGGTCCCCTTCGGCGGAATCCACGTCTTCATCGGTCGGATCGGTGAGCCGGGCCCTGAGCCGGACAACTGCACCGACCTCGTCGAGACGGCTCGGCGTGCGAGGAAGACCCGGACTCAACCTATTATGAAGCGTGCCTTCGTGGGCTGCATCCACGGAGAGGAACTTTCTGAAGGATCTGAAGATAGGGGTGAGACGGCCGTCCTCTCAGACGGTGATTCGTCCGCCGGCTCAACAGATTCGTTGTACCAAGTGCAAGACGGCGTGCTCAGGGGTTGTTCCGATGGCATCAGTATTCCGGACCCCTTTGAGCCGCCAAGATGAGCAGGAGTCTTTATGGCCGGGACTCAGCCCGGCTCAAACTCTAC
>NW_021306719.1:0-3628 GCF_002162155.2 Triticum dicoccoides
TCACGGCCCACGGGGGATGCGAGGCGGCGGTGGTGAGGGAGCGGCGGAGGCCGCCGGAGACGGCAGCGGAGCGGCGTACGAGGCGGCGGAGCGGCATCTCGCTGGCTGTGGGGATTTCATTGACTCGTCGTGGACCGGTGGTGGGGAAAGCAGCGTGGATTCAGGGAAGTGGCAGGACGGAAAGCAGCGTGTGGTTGTTCCACTGGGTACTGCGCCGTGAGGGCTGATCCTGGCCCACATGTCAGTCATAGAGGGTGCGGTGTGGTGCATGGACCGAGTTCTGTCATATAAATAAATGGTCTTATTGTGCTGCAAAAGCATAGGAGGACAGTATTGAGAGTTTGAACAACTGTTTCCCATTGGCTGGAGCTCTGACGTCAGCATTTCCCGCCAAAATTCTCATGGGCCTGCTGCTGGGTCGATGGCCCATCAAGAACGTGGCAGAACGCTCAGATGTTCAAACTCAATTGCCTCAAAAAAAGTTTGCTAAAAAAATGCCTCAAAAAAAAAAGATGTTCAAACTCAATTCCATAAAAAAAAAGTTGTTCAAACTCAAAAGACACAGTGTAACAGAATATCCTCTAGCAGATTGATTTTCCAACAACAGATCTATAAGACGCAATATCATGCATATATGAAGCTAAGCATTACGATGACGTCGTTTCTATCATCGCAGGAGATCCTCCAACTTTACACAACGGAAAACAAACATCACTTCGTCAAAGGCTCAAAGCTGCCGCCTCACAACAGAGTGGGCGGGTAAACAGAGCAAGCATGGTGGTGTTCTCTGATGATCACTACACGCTGATTAAACCACTGGAATGTTCTAGTGTGAACTGGAAGCACTCCCACAAATTTCCCCAAAACGAGACAAGTGCAGCAGCTAACTACAGCAAACCCAAACTTCTCCATGTATTCCCCAAAATGAGAGCTTGGTAAACATCCATCCACCATCGGCTTCCTAGTTGATCAGATGACTTGTATCTGTTGGTTTGAAAAGAGGAAAGAGAAGCATTAGGAGAGCTTGAATATGAAGGAAAAACAATCTAAAATGTATGAGAAAAAAGAAAAGCAACTTTGGTCCATCTATACCCGTTTCCAAGTTCAGTGATATTATATGTAATTTCCTTTCCTTGTCTTTATTGCAGCAGAAATTCACACCATCAGCACTTGCCAATAGATACTGTAAGCTACAGTACTACCTTGCATAGCTTGCTACACCATTAGCACTTGCCAATATATACTCCAGTAGTAAGTAGTTATCTACTACTGATGAAAGAAAATTACACCAACAGCACTGGGGTCGTAAGCAAGCGAGCTTCACTTTCAGGGTACACCAGTTGTCAAAATACATTTTACGGAAAAGAAACATACTTCACATACTGATGAAAAATATCTGCGCACCTTTCAGGCATTTATAAAGTATTCAGTAACACAATGGTCCGGATGATCTTTCAAAAAGAAAAAGTGGTCGGGAACTCGGGATGATGAACAAGGGCACTCTATTATCATCCTATAGGCTCCTATACCTCCATATGCGATGGTATGACCAATATTTAGTTTCACGCTTAATCACTCCTGCTAGTTCAGAAAATACTACTAACAGACTTGGATGAAAGATCCATGCTAAGACGCCAACTCATAGTTTCAGCGTATGGCAAGTTGCTACTACAAGAATGCACAAGTAGAAAAATACAGGTCATCGTAAAAAAAATAGATTCAGGTATCAAACTTCAAACAAAACTAATCGTTTATACAGAATTATCAGTGATGATCAAGGATATGAGAATACGTCTGCATACAAACTGTAGAATGTAAACTAGTTTTGGGCCCCAACGAATATTTCAAGTTCAATGAAACCCTGAGTAGAATTAACCGGAGATAATCAGGTATTCACTATGAAAGATGTCAGTATATTTGACAATGCAGAGAGAACCAGTTGCAAACAGTACTAACTGGCTAAATATGCACAACATTATTTTACAGATTATAAAATGCATGGATTGAGTAACAGAGTATATAATAAGAATGCAGCATCATGGACATGTGAATCGGTATTAGCTAAGGGAAAATACCCAGATATTCGTTAGCTGGTAAATCGGTACTCTTCAGGCCTTCGGGTGTTTGTCTGAACGAACTAGAACATCTGCCAGAGTCTTGTTTTTCGACAGGTCGTTCTTGCCTAAAAATAAAAGGTTATTTTGGTCAGTGTACAAGATTTCAAACAACAGTCCTAATACTAACACACACAAAATCATAATATTAACAACAGTCCTAATCATAATACTAACAACAGTCCTATACTAACACAGAAAAACATAATACTAACAACAGTCCTAATACTAACACACAAAAAAAGCATAGCAATAAGGATTTCTCTGCATCGCATACAAGAGCTAGACAACTGATACCTAGAGCAGGTTGTCAAGAATTCAGTACAGCATGGCATAAGCCATGACAAGATGACAATCAGAGGAATACATTTATTATGCATAGGTGATTAAATGGATACAAAATCCTTAAGGAGCCTTCTGCCCTTCTAAAACTGCATTGCATAGAGAGAAATACATATAGTACATATTGTAAATTAGAAAACCATAGACAGGAGATAACTCTAATCAGGTTTTAGACAGGATTCTAACTTGGAACAAATCACCAAAATAGGCTGCTGCTACTTCGCTGCGTTAACTAGCAGTCAACTAATGATAACAAGCAGAAGAGAAGATATACACAAATTCAATTGTTTTAGATCAAAACTATTGAGAAATCCTCACAATAATGAACACGATTTTTAAAATAGTTTCAGAAAAGAAATAAACAGCTGATCACTATAGGATTAACCTACGCTACAAATAGCCCTAAAATTAGTTGATCATTATAGGATTAACCTACGCTACAAATAGCCCTAAAATTAGTTGTTTTTAGAAGCTAAATACTCATACTACTGCATACATGTTTCAAAATAAATTTTCTCTTGACCACGGCAAAATCTGACATGATTAGAAAACCAATATAGGCCGAAATGCTTGAAGAAAAATGTTGACAAACTGCAGGCATGCTCAATAACACAACCAATGTGGCACACAAGGGGCCAAACACACATGACTTAAACTAAACACATATGTAGAGTCTCACAAAGACATTAATCGTGTACTTAGATAGACATCATTGTATTGTAACTAAAGAGAAATGTGCGAGACTGTGATCACCTGGAATCGAGCTTGATCCGAGAAATGAGGGGAGCACACATGGCAGAACGAAGCTTGAGTTGCACTTGCTTGGATGAACACCGCCACCACCTAATGTCATAGACTCAATCAGTGTCTTTGAGCGCATGTCCACGCCTAAACATAATGCTTTGGCCACAGGCACAGAGAGATCCACGCTTAAACATGATGCCTTGCCCACAAGCACGGTGAAATACAGCGAGTCGGGGTCGAGTGGATCAATGGCAGCAATCAAAGGCGTCGCCTTGGCATCGGAATAGAGAGTTCTCCACGACACCTGATGCTCCAGCGTCCAGCGGCCACTCTCGCCGTCCAGCTTGAACGACTTGATGCGGAAGGGCTCGTCCTCAGAAACCTCGACAAACCGCAGCCTGCCGTCGCTGACCCCCATGCGCCTGTGT
>NW_021306720.1:0-1042 GCF_002162155.2 Triticum dicoccoides
GACAACACGGAACCGAGGGATGAATAATGATGGCGAGAAGTATCACTACATCAAGAATTCACAAGAGCCGGTGCAATCCTCATGAAAATCCTGACATAAAGACGGTAATACTTCAGGGTAGAACAGAATCAAAAGCTGGATTGCATCTGATCTGTGGAAGACAACTTCTTTGACCCGATCCTGGATATGGATGAGGTACTGGAGTTTGTTTCTCCTAGTCATTCCGCGATAGAATGGCTTGACGGACCACAAGAGTAATAGGCATCGATAAACGAATGCACGCATACTCTTGACTATCAATTGATAGACGAGGGTCAGAAGGCAACTAAAGAGAACATCTCAAAGGAACATATAATTTTCTGAGTTGTGGATGCATAGATTAGTATGTCGAACCAAGTTCAACATATTTCTTCCGGATAACCCATGCAGAGAGGTAGGACTGGCAGAGCCACAATATATAATGGAGAACTCATCAAGAATAATCCTGTTGTGATATTTCAGTTCAACGAGGAACTTCTGCCATAAGTAGTTCATGGTATTTGAAAGAAGAAGATACCACGGACTTCAAGGACTATCGCAAAGGTTACTAATATCCTAAAGGCACTAGCAATTACTATCAACATGAAGTAGGTAGAGTGAATCTCGGGTTCAAGAACCCAGGAACAGAATACCTATTACTAAGTAGCATCACGGGATGCTTTCGAGAATAAAAGCCAGAATCATCACACTGGGATCACAAAACATTGCTAGATTACTAGGTGACTCCCTAAACACCTAGGGCCATAATAGTAACTCCAACATAATGTCAAGGCAATAGAATACCTCAACTCAACAATTAGTGTGATTGAGCTGGCATAAAGGAGCATCGAAACCAGAGGAAAAGGATTTTGCAAATGCATCAGACTATTTAGAAACCTGGAATGACTCGGACAGCATAACGGCTGTAAATGCTCAGAAAGGATTTGAGACATTCGCAAAAATGGTGGCATAACCACTCAGAAGCACAATATCAAGGTTTCGAGATCAACAATTAACATACGGA
>NW_021306721.1:0-1028 GCF_002162155.2 Triticum dicoccoides
ACAGTACGTGTTACCTTAACCTTGCCGCTGTTGTTGAACCATTGGATGTAGTAAGGATGTGGATGTGGTCTTGTGGTGAGAGAAAGCTTCTCCACCATCTCCATGCTAGCCAAGTTGTTGCAGCTCCCTCCGTCTATGATGATGCGCACAGAACGTTCCTTCACAACTCCCTTGGTATGGAACAAATTGTGCCTCTGATTTTGCTCAGCTTGTGTGATCTGCACACTCAAAACACGTTGAGCAACTAAACATTCATACCTGTCAGCGTCTTCAGGAGCCATGTATTGCGTCTCATGATCAGAATCATCTCCACCATGTTCTTCACGTGTAATAAGAGCCAAAGTCTCCTCATCATAGTCACTAGCGGACTCATATCCACCATCCGCGGTAGCAATCATCACACGCGGAGATTTGCATTCTCTCGCATAATGACCTCCTCCCTTACAACGACGACAAATAATATCACTTGTGTGCCCTGTTGATGCCATGGAAGAAGAAGAACTCTGTGCAGGCCTAGCAGGTGCGCTCTTGGCAGATAATGGTGGTTGTGCCTGTTTTCTTGTATCACGACTGGAGGAGGCACATGACTGAGGTGCTGGTGCAGTTGAAGTAGAAGATGCACGTGGTGTCCATGATGAAGGTCGGCCTGCAGAAAAGTTAGTTCGCCCCAATGCTTGTCGATCCTGCACTTCACGTTCAGCTTTACAAGCAAGATGGAATAAACGAGTGATATTAGTATACTCCTTATAGTCTAGAATGATCTGAATCTCTCTATTTAATCCACCCAGAAAACGTGCAAGCATAGCTTCATTCTCCTCAACAATACCACATCTAATCATGCCAGTTTGTAATTCCTGATAATATTCTTCTACAGAATTTTTCCCTTGTCTTAAACGCTGCAATTTTTGAAGCAATTCACGTTGATAATATGGTGGAACCCAACGCGTACGCATAGCAGTTTTCAAAGTAGCCCAAGTAGTTGGAATAGGATATAATCTACAATGTTCAGACCACCATACACATGCAAA
>NW_021306722.1:0-1397 GCF_002162155.2 Triticum dicoccoides
GATGGATGGATATATAGATAGATGGATGGATGGCTAGATGTTAGGGTTAGAACTAGGGGATTTTTAGTAAATGTATAGATCTTTTCATTTTTTAGGGTTAGAACAAGGTTTTACCAATTTTTAGAGTTGGAACTAGGTTTAGACAAATGGATGGATAGATGGGGTAGTACAAATTATTAGGGTTAGAACTAGGTTTTATAAGTTTTAGACATAGGGTTTCACTAAGTCATAGGATGATGATAATAATGTTTTTTTATATTTTGTTTTTGCAGAAATAAAGGAGCCCCTGCATCATCCCCGCCGTCGTCCCTGTTACCGACCCCCTCCGACCTCGAGGTGAGACCAGCCACCCCATGTTCAAATTGGAGAACTACTCCTATTTTGAATGCTCAAATTGGAGAGCACTATTTTGAATACTATTTTGTTTTTGCAGCCAAATCTCCATGTCTTCGCCGCCGTCGTCCCTGTCACTGGCCCCCTCCGACCTCGAGGTGAGACTAGCCAAATCTCCATGTCAATATGAGTCCTATAAGATATTTTGAAATGTTTTTGTGCATATTTTCAACCATTGAAATGCAATGACCATCAAGTTTGAATGCAAATAGGATATGTCCTCCGGGTGGCCTATGTTTTGCCGGAGTGTTGATTTATTTCTGTTCCGGCAAATTTCAGGCGCTCGATATGTTCTTTTTTAGCAAAGGTCATGCCGGATTTTTCCGTGAATTTTGGCATGACTTGTGCTAGAATATGTAGGAAATATTGAGTGGCCTGGATTTTCTAGAAATATAATGAAACGATATTTCGGGTTGACTTTAAGTCTATCGAGGCTCCATACATGACAATCAAAAAATGTCGTCGGACTATCGGATTGAATTTTAGAAGATTAATCTTTGAATTATGAACATAGGAAAATGTCGTCGGACGAAAGTCCCGCGGAGTGCTCCTGGTGCGGCGACAATCGGGGTTTCTGCGACAGGCCTCACTTGGTAGAAGGTCGGTGCTTCAGCATTAAGCTCGAGGAGGCCTTCGATTGTGAAACGGTACGCTACGACGCAAAGTGTTTTTTGTCGTAATTAAGCTCGACTTCTATTACTTCAACGTGTAATTTTCGTCTTTTACAATTCGACTAGCTTATCCCATGGCATGCAAGACGCTATGTCTTGGAGAGGATGGGTTTTGAAGATCATGAGAGGAATGAAACAAAGAAAATTCACCTAAGGACCCATCATGGTATGGATTTTGAGGTAAATCTATACAATTCTGAGAGCGTATCCAATTTTGGTTGCCCGGATTGGGAAGCACTTTGCAAGATGTATGATTTTCAGGTGGGTATGCTTGTCACCATGGATCTTGGTGATCCTGACCTCGAGGTAGACAATTTGTACATTTGGGTCCTT
>NW_021306723.1:0-834 GCF_002162155.2 Triticum dicoccoides
CGAATCCTCGACATAGTGGTTCATCCGATGACAACATCGAGGAGCATGTGGGAGCCATCATGGGTATCCAGATCCCGCTGATGGTTATTGACTGAGAGAGTCTCGGTCATGTCTGCATGTCTCCCGAACCCGTAGGGTCTACACACTTAAGGTTCAGTTACGCTAGGGTTATAGGGATATGTATATGCAGTAACCCGAATGTTGTTCGGAGTCCCGGATGAGATCCCGGACGTCACGAGGAGTTCCGGAATGGTCCGGAGGTAAAGATTTATATATGGAAAGTCCTGTTTCGGGCATCGGGACAAGTTTCGGGGTTATCGGTATTGTACCGGGACCACCGGAAGGGTCCCGGGGGTCCACCGGGTGGGTCCACCTGTCCCGGGGGGCCACATGGGCTGTAGGGGGTGCGCCTTGGCCTAATGGGCCAAGGGCACCAGCCCCACATAGGCCCATGCGCCTAGGGGTTAAGGGGGCAAGAGTCCTAGGAGGGTAAGGCACCTCCTAGGTGCCTTGGGGGGAGGGAAAAACCCCCTTGGCCGCCGCACCCCCTAGGAGATTGGATCTCCTAGGGCCGGCCACCCCCCCTTGGCACCCCTATATATAGTGGGGGAGAGGAGGGACTTCATACCTGAACGCCCTGGCCTTTGGTTGCCTCCTTCTCCCTCCCCAACACCTCCTTCACCTCCATAGTGCTTAGCGAAGCTCTGCCGGAGTACTGCAGCTCCATCAACACCACGCCGTCGTGCTGCTGCTGGTGCCATCTCCCTCAACCTCTCCTCCCTTCCTTGCTGGATCAAGAAGGAGGAGACGTGGCTGTTCCGTACGTGTGTTGAA
>NW_021306724.1:0-2285 GCF_002162155.2 Triticum dicoccoides
TAGAGCTCTTCAATACCCGTGCTGACCACTGGGCCACTTTGACTCGGTTCGCACCGGCGGTGCAAGCTGGATATTCAGATATGCGCGATCTCTATCCTGTGAGATCTGCTCTGCCAGACGTGATGGTTTGGCGTGATGTAGGAGGCATCACCCCACCTCGCGGTCCCCGCAGGCCACCGTTTGTTGGTCCAAGGCCTCATCCTAGCCCCTATGGTCCACAAGCTCCGCGAGACCGTCTGTTTCCAGATGATCATGTTGAGCTTCCAGGCTATGGAGGTGACTTCTACGAGGACTACTACGGATCGGTCTGAGTTAGTGGTAGTATCACTAGTTCGCACTAGCTGTGTCGTCTATCGTCCCGCGTGACTCGTGGGATATGACCTAGTTTGTACTCCTTCCGGAGGTGTAGAAAAATAATGTATAGGAGCTTGAAATGCCTCCGATGAGATGTAATCCTCTTTTCACCGTAATAGTACCTTGTTTGGTCTTGTGCTAAACTCTGTATGGTGTGTATGACGATGGAATAAAAGAAGCAGTTCTGTTTTTACCATGTCATACGGATGATCGTCTTGCATTTCGAGTTATTCCTTGCATTTTTATCCTATGTCGGAATTTTATCATCCTGACTAAATCATTGTCTTGTTTACCTAGGATGGTCAACACGCGCGCTAACCCTGCTTCTCAAGAGCAGGCCGAAGACAGTGAAGCCAGGGATGCAAATCTGCCTCATCCTCCTTCACTAGCCGAGGTTATGATGGAAGCTGAGAGAAACAAGCGGGAGACAAACCGTTTGTTGGAGCGTATTGAACAGAATACAGCACACCATCAGAGGGCTAACGTGGTGTCACTCAGTGATTTTATCAAATTGCATCCACCCACGTTCCACCACTCCGTCGAGCCTCTCGACGCTGATGACTGGCTTCGCAGTATCTCTCACAAACTGCGTTCCGCGCTGGTAGCGGAGGCTGACAAGGTCACCTTTGCTGCATATCATCTTGAAGGCCCCGCTAGTCTATGGTGGGAGAATTATGGAGCTATGCGCCCAGCGGGCCATGTCACTACTTGGGCTGAATTCAGCGAGGCTTTCCGTGAACATCACATTCCGGAGGGTCTCATGGACCGTAAACGTGAAGAATTTTGCAGTTTCACCCAAGGCCGACTTTCTGTGGATGCTTACAACAGGGAGTTTGGTAATCTCGCACGATATGCAACCGAGGAAGTGTCAACCGATGCCAAGAAGCAAGCAAGGTTCCGTAAGGGCCTTAGTCCTGAGCTTCGCCGTGACCTCCGTCTGCATGAGTGCACAACTTTTCAGAAACTTGTCAACAAAGCCATCAGTGCCGAAACTGGTCAGACTGACTATGACGCAACACGCAAGCTTGGCCGTGACATGGGTTCCTCATCCGGTGCTGGTCCTCAGAAGCGCCGCGTGTGGGTACCCAACACCGCCCTGCCACCCAGGTTTACACCGAGGCCATCCTTCCAGGCGCCTCGCCCCGTTCAACAGTCTGCTCCAGCCAAGCCCTATGGGGGTCCAATTAACAATGCTCCTCCACGTACCAGTTCCGTGACTTGTTTCAAGTGTGGGGAATCTGGTCACTATATGCGTGAGTGTCCCCAGACAAACCCCAACCAGTCTGCTAAAGCTGTTGGCCGTGGCAAGCCGACAGGAAAAATATTCCACGCCAAGCCGGTCACCGCTTCACGTGGCCATGTCAACTGTATCTCTGCCGAAGAAGCTCAAGAGGATCCCAACGTCGTTCTCGGTACGCTTCTTGTTAACTGCCACCCGGCATCTGTTCTTTTCGATACAGGAGCCTCTCATTCTTTTATATCCGAAAGTTATGCTCGTTTGCATAACGTTGCATTCTGTGACATGCCATCCACTATGGAAATTTCTACTCCTGGTTCTAGATGGCAGACCTCTAGGGTAAGTTATGGAAATGAAATCCAAGTCGACAGACTTGTTTTCCTTGCGTCTTTGATAGCCCTTAAATCTTCAGATATTAATATCATTCTGGGTATGGACTGGATGTCAGCTCATCATGCCCAAATCGATTGCTTCTCTAGGACTGTTCAACTCACCCATCCTTCGGGAAAGATAGTTAATGTCTTGACCCGAATAGCCAAGCGACAATTATATTCTCTTAACGCCAGCCCTTTGCCAGACCTTGAGGACGTTCCGGTAGTCCGTGACTTCCCGGATGTCTTTCCAGAGGAATTGCCAGGTGTTCCACCTGACAGGGATGTTGAGTTTGTAATAGACCTCATTCCAGGAACCGTTC
>NW_021306725.1:0-2776 GCF_002162155.2 Triticum dicoccoides
GCTCATGAATCTCCTCTCACCATTCATCCCGGTAGTACTAAGATGTATCAGGACCTACGCCAGAGGTTCTGGTGGACTAGGATGAAGAGAGAAATTGCTCAGTTTATTGCAAATTGCAACGTCTGTCGTCGTGTAAAAGCAGAGCATCAACGGCCTGCTGGCACCCTTCAACCCTTAGCTATTCCTGAATGGAAATGGGATAAAATTGGTATGGATTTCATTACCGGTTTTCCCAGGACCAAGAGAGGGAATAATGCTATTTTCGTCGTGGTCGATCGTCTTTCCAAAGTAGCCCATTTCTTACCTGTTCGTGAGAGTATAACCGCTAGCCAGCTGGCAGACTTATACATCTCCCGAATAGTGTCCCTCCATGGTGTTCCTTTGGAAATCAACTCGGATCGAGGAAGTCTTTTCACCTCTCGATTTTGGGAAAGTTTCCAAAATGCTATGGGAACCCGTCTCTCCTTCAGCACCGCTTTCCACCCTCAGTCGAGTGGTCAAGTGGAACGCGTCAACCAGATTCTAGAAGACATGCTTCGAGCCTCTTTATCTCATTCGGAATGGACTGGGAGAAGTGCCTTCCATTTGCCGAATTCGCTTACAACAACAGCTATCAATCTAGCTTGGGTAAAGCCCCTTTTGAAGTTCTCTATGGACGACGGTGTCGAACACCCCTTAACTGGTCAGAGACCGGGGAAAGACAATTCTTTGGCCCGGATATGATTCAGGAAGCAGAAGAACAAGTTCGTATCGTCCGAGAAAAGTTGAAAACAGCCCAATCTCATCAAAAGAGTCAATATGATCGAAAACATAAGGCTATGACTTTCGAGGTTGACGAGAAGGCTTATCTTCGGGTCACCCCTCTGAAGGGAACCCATCGTTTCGGTATCAAAGGCAAATTGGCTCCTCGTTACATTGGACCTTTTCGCATTCTCGCCAAACGAGGAGAAGTTGCCTACCAGTTGGAACTACCTCCGCACCTCTCCAGAGTCCACGATGTCTTCCACGTTTCCCAACTCAGGCGTTGCTTCTCGGATCCCATCCGTGAAGTGGACCACGAAATGCTTGATCTCCAAGATAATCTTACATATCGAGAGTACCCCATTCGTATCCTCGATCAGGCCGAACGTACCACCCGACGTCATAATATCAAGTTTCTCAAAGTTCAATGGTCGCACCATTCTGAGGATGAAGCAACTTGGGAAAGGGAGGATCGTCTTCGACTTGAGTATCCCGCCTTCTTCCCGGAAGAACCCAAATCTCGGGACGAGATTCTTTTGAGTGGGGGTGAGTTGTCACACCCTAGCTAGTCATGCATCAGAGTGTGTGCATCATGTTTAAATTTTCCATTTAATTTGAAATGGGGATCTGTGAAACCCTCAGAATCATTTTTGAAATGATCCAATTAAAAATTTCTCCAAAAGGGTCCAAGAAAAATGCTCATGTTGCTCTCTGAAAATATTGGACAGAGATAAAAATCAAACCAATATTTTTAAGAGCTCATAGGTATTTATTTTGGGCATTTGGAATTAATGCATAAATATTTGCATTGGAAATATATTAATTATATATATTAATATATGTCCAAATATTATGCCAATTATAAAGGAGCTCTGGAATAATATATCTAGCTCCTGCAAAAATTGGCATAAGGTAAATAAATGATTTAATATATTATTTAAATCAAAACAAATGTCAGAAATTAGAAAACAGAAATAATTAAAAAGGGAGAAGCTTACCTGGGCTCCTCCCTGTGCAGCCCAGCCAGCTGGCCGGCCCAGCCAGCAGGCGGCCCAGCCCGCCTCCCTCCTCTGTCGTCTTCGTCCTCGACAGAGGGAGGGGAGTGTGGCCGGCGCGCGCGCGCACCACCGCGCCACGCCACCTGCTCGGCTGCCTGCCTGCCCTCCCCTCCTCGCTCGATGCCCCGGACGACGCCACGCCTCCCCCCTGCTCTCTCTCACTCTCCCTCGGTTCTCCCCTCCTCTCTCTCGCTCTCTCTCTCTCACACGGCCGAACACCACCCTCGTCGCCGTTCCCCATAGCAGCCGTCACCGGCCACCCCTCGCTCCCCCGACTAGCTCAGGAGCTCCGCCTCGACCCCCTCTTCCTCCCCACCGCTCCACGGGTCTCCGGAAGCCCTGCATCGCCGCCTACGTCGCCGTTCCCCTCCTCGGCCACCGGAGGTCATCGCCGTCGATTCGCTGCACTCCAGCCGTCCCCGAGCCTGCTAACCATCCCTGCAGCTCCGCAGTGAGCCACTGACTCGATTCCCCCTCGCCCCGTCGTCCCTATCCTCCTGTAGCTGCCGCCCCCTTGAGCTCCGAAGCTCGACGCCGCCGGCGATGTCGCTGTCGTGGCCACGGTCACCGTAGCGCCCAACCGAGCACACCCACGCCCTCACCGCACCGCGTAGAAGCCGTAGGTGCCAACCCCGCATCCCCGCAGCCGTTGTAGCCTCGACCCCGAGCTCAACCGAGCTCCGGCAGCCGCCACGGTCGTCGCCGTCGTCGGTACAGGCCACCCCAGGCACGGCCACCACCACCGTTCGACGCGCGGGAGCAAGAGCTCTCCAACGAGCCCAAGCACGGCCTCGCCCGTGCCCTGTAGCGCGATCCCGCATCGCGCCGCCGTCTCGGGCCTCGCCGGCGTCATGTCGCCGGTGGGTTTGACCCACCTTGACCACGGCAGGACCCCCCCTGTGTCCCTGACAGGTGGGCCCAGCCCTGTAGCTAATTAGGATTAGCACTAACCGAATCAGTTAAACTAACTACCCCCC
>NW_021306726.1:0-2097 GCF_002162155.2 Triticum dicoccoides
CAAATAAATAGAGTAACCATTATTCTCCTTAAATGAATAACCGTATTGCGATAGACATAATCCAATCATGTCTATGCTCAACGCAAACACCAATCTCGGTGGTAGAGGGAGCGTGCGATGCTTGATCACATCAACCTTGGAAACACTTCCAACACATATCGTCAGCTCACCTTTAGCTAGTCTCCTTTTATTTCGTAGCTTTTTATTTCGAGTTACTAACACTTAGCAACTGAACCGGTATCTTAATACCCTGGTGCTACTAGGAGTACTAGTAAAGTACACATTAACATAATGTATATCCAATATACTTCTATCGACCTTGCCAGCCTTCTCATCTACCAAGTATCTAGGGTAATGCTGCTCCAGTAGCTGTTCCCCTTATTACAGAAGCACTTAGTCTCGGGTTTGGGTTCAACCTTGGGTTTCTTCACTAGTGCAGCAGCCGATTTGCCGTTTCATGAAGTATCCCTTCCTGCCCTTGCCCTTCTTGAAACTAGTGGTTTCACCAACCATCAACAATTGATGCTCCTTCTTGATTTCTACTTTCGCGGTGTCAAACATCGCGAATACCTCAAGGATCATCATATCTATCCCTGATATGTTATAGTTCATCACGAAGCTCTAGCAGCTTGGCGGCAATGACTTTGGAGAAACATCACTATCTCATTTGGAAGATCAACTCCCACTTGATTCAAGTGATTGTTGCACTCAGACAATCTGAGCACAAGCTCAACGATTGAGCTTTTCTCCCTTAGTTTGTAGGCTAAGAAAATTGTCGGAGGTCTTATACCTCTTGACGTGGGCACGAGCCTGAAATCCCAATTTCAGCCCTCGAAACATCTCATATGTTCCGCGACGTTTCGAAAACGTCTTTGGTGCCTCTACTTAAACCATTTAACTGAACTATCACGTAGTTATCAAAACGTGTATGTTCGATGTTCGAAACATCCACAAACGACGTTTGGGGTTCAGCACACTGAGCAGTGCATTAAGGACATAAGCGTTCTAGTGTCCGCATAATCGCTACTGTCAACTTTCAACTATATTTTCTCTAGGAACATATCTAAAATAGTAGAACTAAAGCGCGAGCTACGACATAATTTGCAAAAGGTCTTTTGACTATGTTCAGGATAATTAAGTTCATCTTATGAACTCCCACTCAGATAGACATCCCTCTAGTCATCTAAGTGATTACATGATCCAAGTCAAACTAGGCCGTGTCCGATCATCACGTGGTGCTTAGAAGCGACGAATTGTAGCAACGGTGCACAGTTAGGGGAGAACACTTCTTGAAATTTTGTAAGGGATCATCTTATTTACTACCGTCGTCCTAAGTAAACAAGATGCATAAACATAATAAACATCACATGCAATTATATAGTTGTGACATGATATGGCCAATATCATATAGCTCCATTGATCTCCATCTTCGGGGCTCCATGATCATCTTGTCACCGGCATGACACCATGATCTCCATCATCATGATCTCCATCATCGTGTCTTCATGAAGTTGTCACGCCAACGACTACTTCTACTTCTATGGCTAACGCGTTTAGCAATAAAGTAAAGTAAGTTACATGGCGTTCTTCAATGACACGCAGGTCATACAAAAAATAAAGACGACTCCTATGGCTCCTGCTGGTTGTCATACTCATCGACATGCAAGTCGTGAATCCTATTACAAGAACATGATCAATCTCATACATCACATATCATTCATCACATTCTTCTGGCCATATCACATCACAAAGCATACCCTGCAAAAACAAGTTAGACGTCCTCTAATTGTTGTTTGCATGTTTTACGTGGCTGCTATGGGTTTCTAGCAAGAACGTTTCTTACCTACGCAATACCACAACGTGATATGCCAATTGCTATTTACCCTTCATAAGGACCCTTTTCATCGAATCCGTTCCGACTAAAGTGGGAGAGACTGGCACCCGCTAGCCACCTTATGCACCAAGTGCATGTCAATCGGTGGAACCTGTCTCACGTAAGAGTACGTGTAAGGTCGGTCCGGGCCGCTTCATCCCACAATACCGTCGAAACAAGATTGGACTAGTAACGGTAAGCATATTGAACAACATCAACGCCCA
>NW_021306727.1:0-1635 GCF_002162155.2 Triticum dicoccoides
TGGGCTTCTTATTGTACCACTGAAGTTGGTGGAAAGCTGTGCTCTCAATCAACAGAAAAGCTTCATCAAGTGTCTTGTTTGTAATAGCTCCACCCGCTGCCATATCGACATAAGCTCGAGTGTCCGAAGTCAATCCTCTATAGAATATCTGCATCTCTAACCATCTCTCGAGCCCATGATTAGGACATCTCCTGAATAAGGCTTTGTATCTCTCCCAAGCATCATTCAAGCTCTCGCCCTCACGCTGAACAAAATTGAGGATCTCATCTCGAATTGCCGACTGCTTGTGTAGTGGGAAATATTTATCCAAGAAAGCTCGTGATATCTCATTCCAACCGAGTGATCTTGATGGCAAGGATCGATACCAAGCACGAGCACCATCTCGGAGAGAGAATGTGAACAACATGCACTTGATAGCTTCTTGAGGAACTCCATGGTACTTTAGTGTATCGGAATACTCCATGACTCGGAGCAAGTGCTCGTAAGGATCTTCATTAGGCAACCCTCCAAACTGATGTTGTTGAACCAAAGCAATAAGACCAGGCTTTAGCTCAAAATTTTCCGCCTCAAAAGACGGCCAAAGTGGCCCTGTGAAATAGCATTGGCTGCTTGGCATCCAAACATCACGAAGCATCGCCATATCTCCACCAAGTGTAACTATCAATCAACCTGTAAATAGTTCAGATTTCCTACGCACACTCATAAACAGTAAATACTAGTCAGAATGTTAGTATCCTAATAAGCCGAAGCAACAGCAAGGAAAAAATATATATAAAAGAAACATAGAAAATGAAATATACAAAGAATTAAACACGGAACTAAAATAAACCTAGTCTATAGCCTAACACTGTCACTTGACACTAGTCCCCGGCAACGGCGCCAAAATGATCAATTGTAAGTACGGTGGGGTTTTTACGCCCCAAACTGCGAGTGTCGTGTTCTCCTCAGGGACTAGGCGACGACGACTATGTTCGACTAAAGCGAGGTGACAGAATACAGATGATGATTGCAAGGAAATAAACCTAAACTAAACAGGGTAGTTCCTGCAGATCATCGCCAAAGAAAATGCAATATAAGCAAAGGGAGATTCAGATTTTCTCACTGTGGTTTTGGTATTTTTATTAGGCTCGAGAAGTTTAAGCACTAACGTAAAGGGAAACAACGGGACATGAACACATATATTACTATCATACATGAAACAAAGGGGGAGAAAGAATGCTATGACAGGAACAGATAGTAGATGATTTACATCACACACACACATATATTTATATGGCACAGGTACTTGAGCTAAAACAGGGACTGAAAACTGAACATCAAATAAACTGGAGCAAAGTTACTAGTACGGGACAGATTACAATAGATTGCAAGAAAGAAATGCACAAGGCTAAACATACACATACACTGGCAGAGTACTAATCAAAGTATTACATATCATAATTTTACAGAAATTTAGTGTTCAGAACAGTACACAAGTTCACCTAGCAGTTTACAGAATTTTGCAAGAAGTAAAGAGAGAAGAGAAGCAGCAGCAGTTTGGGTTCAGAGAAGAAGACAGTAGCAAGAGGCGTGGGCAAGAAGAGAGCAGCAGTAGCAGGTTGAGGACAGCAGCAGCAAGGCAGAGAGAAAAAGCAG
>NW_021306728.1:0-2170 GCF_002162155.2 Triticum dicoccoides
ATTGCATACAATAAAGCGACAACCATATGGCTCCTGCCAGTTGCCGATAACTCGGTTACAAAACATGATCATCTCATACAATAAAATTCAGCATCATGCTTTGACCATATCACATCACAACATGCCCTGCAAAAACAAGTTAGACGTCCTCTACTTTGTTGTTGCATGTTTTACGTGGCTGCTACGGGCTTAAGTAAGAACCAATCTCACCTACGCATCAAAACCACAACGATAGTTTGTCAAATAGACTCCGTTTTAACCTTCGCAAGGACCGGGCGTAGCCATACTTGGTTCAACTAAAGTTGGAGAGACAGTCGCCCGCAAGCCATCTATGTGCAAAGCACGTCGAGGGAACCGGTCTCGCGTAAGCGTACGCGTAAGGTTGGTCCGGGTCGTCTCGTCCAACAATACCGCCGAACCAAAGTATGACATGCTGGTAGGCAGTATGACTTGTATCGTCCACAACTTACTTGTGTTCTACTCGTGCATATAACATCAACATCATTAACCTAGGCTCGGATGCCACTGTTGGGTTTCGTAGTAATTTCAAAAAATTTCCTACGCGCACACAGGATCATGTGATGCATAGCAACGAGAGGAGAGTGTTGTCTACGTACCCAACGCAGACCGACTGCGGAAGCGATGACACGACGTAGAGGAAGTAGTCGTACGTCTTCACGATCCAACCGATCAAGCACCGAAACTACGGCACCTCCGAGTTCGAGCACACGTTCAGCTCGATGACGATCCCCGGACTCCGATCCAGCAAAGTGTTGGGGAAGAGTTCCGTCAGCACGACGGCGTGGTGACGATCTTGATGAACTACAGCAGCAGGGCTTCGCCTAAACTCCGCTACAGTATTATCGAGGAATATGGTGGCAGGGGGCACCGCACACGGCTAAGGAATCGATCACGAGGATCAACTTGTGTCAACTTGTGTGTTTAGAGGTGCCCCTGCCTCCGTATATAAAGGAGCCAAGGGGGGAGGAGGCGCCGGCCAAGAGGAGGTGGCGCAGGAGGAGTCCTACTCCTACCGGGAGTAGGACTCCCCTCCAATCCTATTCCAACTAGGATTCCCAAGGGGGAAAGAGGGAGAGGGGTGGCCGGCCACCTCTCCTAGTCCTAATAGGACTAGGGGAAGGGGGGAGGCGCGCAGCCCCCTTGGGCTGCCCCTTTCTCCTTTCCACTAAGGCCCATGATGGCCCATAAGGCTCCCGGGGGGTTCCGGTAACCTCCCGGTAACCCGGTAAAATCCCGATTTCACCCGGAACACTTCCGATGTCCAAACATAGACTTCCAATATATCAATCTTTATGTCTCGACCATTTCGAGACTCCTCGTCATGTCCGTGATCACATCCGGGACTCCGAACAACCTTCGGTACATCAAAATGCATAAACTCATAATATAACTGTCATCGTAACCTTAAGCGTGCGGACCCTACGGGTTCGAGAACAATGTAGACATGACCGAGACACGTCTCTGGTCAATAACCAATAGCGGGACCTGGATGCCCATATTGGCTCCTACATATTCTACGAAGATCTTTATCGGTCAGACCGCATAACAACATATGTTGTTCCCTTTGTCATCGGTATGTTACTTGCCCGAGATTCGATCGTCGGTATCCAATACCTAGTTCAATCTCGTTACTGGCAAGTCTCTTTACTCGTTCCGTAATACATCATCTCACAACTAACATATTAGTTGTAATGCTTGCAAGGCTTATGTGATGTGTATTACCGAGAGGGCCCAGAGATACCTCTCCGACAATCGGAGTGACAAATCCTAATCTCGAAATACGCCAACCCAACATCTACCTTTGGAGACACCTGTAATGTTCCTTTATAATCACCCAGTTACGTTGTGACGTTTGGTAGCACCCAAAGTGTTCCTCCGGCAAACGGGAGTTGCATAATCTCATAGTCATAGGAACATGTATAAGTCATGAAGAAAGCAATAGCAACATACTAAACGATCAGGTGCTAAGCTAATGGAATGGGTCATGTCAATCAGATCATTCAACTAATGATGTGACCTCGTTAATCAAATAACAACTCATTGTTCATGGTCAGGAAACATAACCATCTTTGATTAACGAGCTAGTCAAGTAGAGGCATACTAGTGACACTCTGTTTGTCTATGTATTCACACATGTATTATGTTTCCG
>NW_021306729.1:0-1019 GCF_002162155.2 Triticum dicoccoides
AAACGCGTTAGTCATAGAAGTAGAAGTAGTCGTTGGCGTGACAACTTCATGAAGACACGATGATGGAGATCATGATGATGGAGATCATGGTGTCATGCCGGTGACAAGATGATCATGGAGCCCCGAAGATGAAGATCAAAGGAGCTATATGATATTGGCCATATCATGTCACTACTCTATTTGATTGCATGTGATGTTTATCATGTTTATGCATCTTGTTTACTTAGGACGACGGTAGTAAATAAGATGATCCCTTACAAAATTTCAAGAAGTGTTCTCCCCTAACTGTGCACCGTTGCTACAGTTCGTCACTTCTAAGCACCACGTGATGATCGGGTGTGATGGATTCTTACGTTCACATACAACGGGTGTAAGACAGTTTTACACAGCGAAAACACTTAGGGTTAACTTGACGAGCCTAGCATGTACAGACATGGCCTCGGAACACGGAGACCGAAAGGTCGAGCATGAGTCGTATAGAAGATACGATCAACATGAAGATGTTCACCGATGATGACTAGTCCGTCTCACGTGATGATCGGACACGGCCTAGTTTGACTCGGATCATGTAATCACTTAGATGACTATAGGGATGTCTATCTGAGTGGGAGTTCATAAGATGAACTCAATTATCCTGAACATAGTCAAAAGACCTTTTGCAAATTATGTCGTAGCTCACGCTATAGTTCTACTGTTTAGATATGTTCCTAGAGAAAATTATAGTTGAAAGTTGATAGTAGCGATTATGCGATCAGTAGAAAGCTTATGTCCTTAATGCACCGCTCAGTGTGCTGAACCCCAACGTCGTTTGTCGATGTTGCGAACATCGGACATACACGTTTTGATAACTACGTGATAGTTCAGTTAAATGGTTTAAGTAGAGGCACCAAAGACGTTTTCGAAACGTCGCGGAACATATGAGATGTTTCGAGGGCTGAAATTGGGATTTCAGGCTCGTGCCCACGTCAAGAGGTATAAGACCTCCGACGATTTTCTTAGCCTGCAAACTAAGGGAGAAA
>NW_021306730.1:0-1030 GCF_002162155.2 Triticum dicoccoides
ACTTGGAAAAGCAAGTGTGCCACTGGATAGAGGGGATGGAATCGCTTGAAAACGATATAAAGATCATTGGAATCGGAGTTACGGTTTGGAAATGGCAAGCGTTTTAAGATATGACACCGGTCTGCGATTTACAGCAAGTAGGCATCTAAATGCAACGAAATGAGCATGCTACAGCCACCAAACATGAAAACAAAATACATGGCAGTGAAGTACACAAGATGGTTGACAAAACACTAGCACTGAGCCATAGGCAAATTCATCCATTAAGAGGTTCAAACAAGCATGGCTAAAACGCAAATGCAAAACAGATTTCAGACTTAGTGAAATTAACACTAGTCTGAAATTTCAGGTCACGATGCTCTCTTCGGAGCAGCAAAACAACATGATAGAGAATCTGAACATGACAAGTAAGAATATGGCATGGAGCTACTCATCAAGCTTAACAAAACACCCAAAGTGACCTGGGGCCAAAAGGGTTCACAAAATACTCTATCGAGCTCACGAACATCGCTCGAACACAATCAGTTTTCAGACTTAGTGAAAACTGAGACATGCTGAAATTTAACTCACGAAGGCATGTAAACGAGCTCGATGCACTCGCTACGGTGAAAGTCATGGCAAGGAAAGCATATAACCAGCAAGAAGGCACAAAGTGCTAGCTACACATGGCAAGAACAAAGGCATAGCATGCGTGGAACACTAACGGTAGCATCGGCAAAATCGCAAACAAGTTGACGATCTGCCCAGATTAACAACGAAGCAAAAGTTGAGCTCGATTGAGTCAACCTAGAGCACTCCACATATGCAAAAAAAGACATGGATGGATAGAGCATAACATAAATATCAAAACTCCCTTACTGATCATCCTCAAAAGAGGCACGGATCACTAGGAAACAAGCTGGACATATGGCATCATGAACTAAAATATCCCAGACTTAGTGAAAATCACTAAGTCCCTGAAATCTGCAATCTCAGGTACCTCTCTTCGCAAGCTTGCACAAGACAACACACACATCCTAAAAATGCATGG
>NW_021306731.1:0-2664 GCF_002162155.2 Triticum dicoccoides
CATTACTCACTGTGTTGAAATCTTGTAATCGATGCTGCAACGCCACCAATTCATTGTTGCTTCTGCGAGGATTAGCATACAGAGCATGGAGAAACAACCCTGTGGAAAAGGAATCCCAACGACATTTCTCCAGTATTCTTTTAACATTGCTCTTCAACTCTTCACTTTCGTGGCCACCGACCAGCAATTCATTGGCTTTCTTGCTTAGAGCTTCAATATGTGAATAGAAGTGCACTTTATAGCGCGAGGCACTGAGCAAGAACAACCAGCTGGCTAAATACCACCCGTGAAATTGAACTGACTGTTGTATCACTGGAGTAACAATGACTGTGCTATTATCATCATATTGTCCACGCCGTGGTAGAGCAGACGCTATGTCTTCCCATGGTGCCACATCCTCATGATCAGCCAGAACAATCAAGAACTTTTTGCCTTGTAGCAGCCTACGAATCTTTCGCTGCAATCTCTCATCACTCCATGTGCTCGTCTCCGTCTTGAGAGGCTCGACATGGAGGTCAACCTCTTGATCGTCACCAGATGAGGGATGCAGCAATTGTTGCAGTAAGAGCTGGAGCCTCTCCTTGCGCCCTGAATAGCGCCTGGCGTTGATCCAAGCCACACAGTCGTAATTCTTGGCTTCGAGTGAGATGTCATGCACCCTCCTCGCAATCTTAGTCGCGGGGCGGTATGCGTGCGGCTCCTCCTCGTCTTCTGGGTAGGGGACATCAACCGGTGGTGTTACAATTGCAAGGAGTCTAGGCCGTCGTCCATCTTTGGACAAGCGGCCGTCTGAAACGATATCTTTTAACCAGGCAATCTCGGACTCAATCCCGGATTCATTCCTTCTGATGTAGTCAATGACTGCGGCGGGTGCGTGATTTTTGATAGAGGCGCTAATGGTGGCGGCGGCGGCGGTGGCACCGACAACATCTAGGAACTTTTGCACCCATGCATTGCCCAGTATTAGCTTTACGGCAGCTTGCAAGAAGGCATTGCCCAGCACTAGTTCTTTGACAATGAAATTGTTGAATACCTTCCCCAGCCAAGTTTTGAGCTGCCTTGAGTAGTGCTTCTCCGCGTGGATTATGTCCCACGGGGTTTTTGCCTTCTTAAAATGCTCGTCGACGGTTGTTGGTTCTGGCTTTATTTCTTTCTCTCTGTCTTCCTCAAGGAAATCGCCATCTTCTTCTGAGTTTGCTTTTCGGCCAAGTCCTAGCAGCTGAACGATCCACGAGATGACCACACTGAACTCCATGTACCCGATGTCACTGCTTCGTCTGCTAAGGCAGGCGGTAGCATCAACAATGTTATCGGGGTCCGTATCGCCAAACGCCTGTCTTGCAATGGCGGCCACGTCCTTCTGCAGCTCCTCCATCTTGACGGTGGGATATATTTTGCCCAACAATTTAGCAACAGAACTCAAAAGTGGTTTATGATGATGTTGATGGTGTTCCCGGACCCCGGTCACCCAAGCGGTCACCTCCTGGGCGTCGGTGTCCAAGAGGCTGGTAGCTTCGGCGAGAGCACGGCGCCTCCGTGCATCCTCCTTTACCACCTCCTCCTCCAGGACGAGCTTGCCGCCTGCTCCCCCTCCTTCAACGGCATTGCTGCTCTGTATCTTCTGAGCTTGAATGCCGTACCTCTTTCGGCGGTCCCCCACCTCGCGCGCCCGGACCTTGAGCTCCTTGATCTGCACCGCGAGGCGGTGTCGATCCGGCATGGTCCGCACCACACGGGGCGCCCGGCGGATGGATGCCAGGAGGCCCGCTGAGGAGCCGTGGCCGCCACCGAAGGTCTGCACGTAGCGGTCGACGCAGTTCTGGGAGTCGTAGGCCACGTCCCGGACCTGCTTCATCCACGCCTGGACCTGGTTGCTCTGCTCCGTGGGGTCGGCCACGTCCAGGATGAAGCCGTTCATGCTCTCCATCTCGTCCTTGATGAACTGCATGTCGCGCCGGACTCCGCCCAGTAGCTCCGCCTCGTTGCCGATGACTCTAGCCAAGGTGCCCAACAGCGAGTCCACGGTGCTCTTGGCGGTGTCGGCCATCTCTCTCTCTAGATTTCTCGCTCTTTCTCTCTAGATCTCTCTATCTCTTAGTTTCTTTTCCCAATGCAAGTGCTCGAATGGTTCGTCGTGCGTCCGTGTTGGTCGGCAGGGGTCTTGTTTGGCAGCCAGGAATGCCTAAGCGTAGCAAGGCACGAAAGTATCGGACAAAGTTTAGCCAAGGGAAAAGCATGCATGCATGCATGGTCGGGCGCCAAAATTCCATTATTCCATTCCAAACTTGAGGGTAGCGAGCGGTGTCGGCCATCTCTCTCCCCCCTCTCTCTCTCTCTCTCTCTCTCTCTCTCTCTCCCTCTCTCAGATAATATCTCTCTTATTTTCTTGTTCCGATGCAAATGCTGGATCGAATGGCACGTCGTGCGTGTTGGTCGTGGGAAGGGCCAAAGGAGGAGGAACAAGACACGCAAGTATCGGACAAAGTTTAGCCAAGGGAAAAGAATGCATGCATGGTCGGGCGCCAAAATTCCATTCCATTCCAAACTTGAGGGCAGCGAGCGGCAGCTAATTAATCCTTTTCTTTTCTTCCCCGCAAAAAGGGAAAATCCTTCTTCTTTTCTAGTAATAAAGATGAATTAAAGTAATTAAGTAAGTAACCTTGT
>NW_021306732.1:0-1090 GCF_002162155.2 Triticum dicoccoides
GCCTGACTCGATGCCTAGATGTACCCGGCCATACTGCCAAGTTGGTCAGGGTAATGATTGAGGCTGGATACCGCTGGTATCCTGAGTACACGGTCGAAGAGCAATTCCGAGACTTTAATCAAAGCCAGTATCTCTGCACTGTCAGGATATTTCCATCTTATCCTGGATCCACCGAGCCTCTTCACTGCTCCTATGGACTCGGGGTTACTATTGAGATGGCTGTGCAGGACGCCGCCTACTCTATGATGACCATTATGCGAGTCAGATCTGGTTTATTTCGGGACTCTGATTTCCGGTATATGCCAGGATCACTTCCGGGAGCACAAGGGTATCTCCAGGCTATCTATGCTGACCCCACTCAGGAGGATTCACGGACTCGCACCACTGCTGAGATGCTCGAGGATAAGGACCGTGAAAATCGGGCCTTAAGGTTAGAGCTCTTCAATACCCATGCTGACCACTGGGCCACTTTGACTCGGTTCGCACCGGCGGTGCAAGCTGGATATTCGGATATGCGCGATCTCTATCCTGTGAGATCTGCTCTGCCGGACGTGATGGTTTGGCGTGATGTAGGAGGCATCACCCCACCTCGCGGTCCCCGCAGGCCACCGTCTGTTGGTCCAAGACCTCATCCTAGCCCCTATGGTCCACAAGCTCCGTGAGATCGTCTGTTTCCGGATGATCATGTTGAGCTTCCAGGCTATGGAGGCGACTTCTACGAGGACTACTACGGATCGGTCTGAGTTAGCGATAGTATCACTAGTTCGCACTAGCTGTGTCGTCTATCGTCCCGCGTGACTCGTGGGATATGACCTAGTTTGTACTCTTTCCGGAGGTGTAGAAAAATAATGTATAGGAGCTTGGAATGCCTCCGATGAGATGTAATCCTCTTTTCACCGTAATAGTACTTTGTTTGGTCTTGTACTAAACCCTGTATGGTGTGTATGACGATGGAATAAAAGAAGCAGTTTCTGTATCTACCATGTCATACGGATGATCATCTTGCATTTCGAGTTATTCCTTACATTTTTATCCTTTGTCGGAATTTTATCATTCTGACTAAATCATCGTCTTGTTTACCTAGGATGGT
>NW_021306733.1:0-1053 GCF_002162155.2 Triticum dicoccoides
ATCATTCTCTTCACATTGCTTTTCCAAGTAGACAGGGCCTTGCTCATCTTCGTGAGGGCAGCATTGTTCACTTTATTCCCTTTGAGGCTTGTGTTTTCAAATTCAGCGGGGAACTTGTATCGTTCGTGCAGCTTCGTGAAGAGGAGGTGGCGCAAATTCCCTCGGTCAGGATGCCTCAGGTTCTCGGTGTTGATCGAGACGGTGCTCCGGACAATGCACCCGAGCTGAAGCGAGTACCCCTTGACTATTCGTTCGGGCGCTGTTGGATTCCCGTTGGAGTCCACTTCAGTAACTTCCTCCTTGAGGGTGCGGAGCACGATCGGGCGCCGGTCCTTCCGTTGCCTCTTCGGTTGGCTGCCATCTGTGCGTGCGCCGCCATCATCAGTGGTGGCATCCTCGGCGGCACCATCAGTGGTGGCATCAGTGTGGTCATCCTCGGCGGCACCATCTGTGGTATTAGGATCGGTGGGGAAGGCGGCGTCCTCATAGAAGTGAGGTTGTTCCTCCATCTCCTGGGACAGCTCCCAGAATGCCTTGCCGCCCGAACCCCCGGCCTCATCGTTGTGGGCCATGTTTCTCTCTAAATAGTAACAAAGTTTGGTCAAAAAGTTGGTTATTGTCAAGGAA
The DNA here is from genome assembly GCF_002162155.2 of Triticum dicoccoides. Classification (NCBI taxonomy): domain Eukaryota; kingdom Viridiplantae; phylum Streptophyta; class Magnoliopsida; order Poales; family Poaceae; genus Triticum; species Triticum dicoccoides. The sequence continues at coordinate 628 of NW_021306733.1, forward strand.
CAAGATCTCTAAGTTGACCAAATAACCTAATTCTCGAGGAATGTCGCCAAAAAGTTGGTTATTGTCAAGGAACAATTGAGAGATGTTTGTGATATTGCCTAGGTGTTTTGGGATAGAACCTATTAGTGTGTTGTTGCTAAGGTCCAAGTCCACGTTCTCAGGGTAACCTAGTTCTTGAGGGGTGTGTCTAGAAAGTTGGTTGCTGCAAAGATACAAGGTTGTGAGTTTGGTCAAATTGCCTATGATGTTTGTGATATTGCCTTGGATCTTGAAGGCACTGTTGCATGATAATCCAACCACTAAAGAATAAGAATACTATTTTTGTTCATAGGCAACACTTTTTGTTCTTGTTTTTGTGGTCGAATTGATGTTGAGCTAAAGGGTCAGGACAACTGGAAAAGGGGGTCGACGGGTCGAGAGGACACA
>NW_021306734.1:0-1886 GCF_002162155.2 Triticum dicoccoides
TGTTTGATGGCCCATGGAGATGCTTCCTTCTGGCCTAGCGCGGTTATGGACATATTTCTTTAGGACTCCCATGAACCTCTCAAAGGGGTACATATTGTGTAGAAATACGGGGCCCAGAATGACAATCTCATCAACTAGATGAACTAGGACGTGCGTCATGATATTGAAGAAGGATGGTGGGAACACCAGCTCGAAACTAACAAGACATTGCACCACATCACTCCTTAGCCTTGGTATGATTTCTGGATCGATCACCTTCTGAGAGATTGCATTGAGGAATGCACATAGCTTCACAATGGCTAATCAGACGTTTTCCGGTAGAAGCCCCCTCAATGCAACCGGAAGCAGTTGCGTCATAATCACGTGGCAGTCATGAGACTTTAGCTTCTGAAACTTTTTCTCTGCCATATTTATTATTCCTTTTATATTAGACGAGAAGCCAGTCGGGACCTTCATACTAAGCAGGCATTCAAAGAAGATTTCCTTCTCTTCTTTGGTAAGAGCATAGCTGGCAGGACCTTCATACTGCTTTGGAGGCATGCCGTCTTTTTCATGCAAACGTTGTAGTTCCTCCCGTGCCTCAGCTGTATCTTTTGTCTTCCCATACACGCCCAAGAAGCCTAGCAGATTCACGCAAAGGTTCTTCGTCACGTGCATCACGTTGATCGAAGAGCAGACCTCTAGGTCTTTCCAGTAGGGTAGGTCCCAAAATATAGATTTCTTCTTCCACATGGGTGCGTGTCCCCCAGCGTCACTCAGAACAGCTAGTGCGCCGGGACCCTTTCCAAAGATTACGTGTAAATCATTGACCATAGCAAGTACGTGATCACCGGTACGCATGGCGGGCTTCTTCCGGTGATCTGCCTCGCCTTTGAAATGCTTTCCTTTCTTTCGACATTGATGGTTGGTTGGAAGAAATCGACGATGGCCCAGGTACACATTCTTCCTGCAGCTTGCCAGGTATATACTTTCGGTGTCAAGTAAACAGTGCGTGCATGCGTGGTATCCCTTGTTTGTCTGTCCTGAAAGGTTACTGAGAGCGGGCCAATCGTTGATGGTCACGAACAGCAACGCCTTTAGGTTAAATTCCTCCTGTTTGTGCTCATCCCACGTGCGTACACCGTTTCCATTCCACAACTGTAAAAGTTCTTCAACTAATGGCCTTAGGTACACATCAATGTCGTTGCCGGGTTGCTTAGGGCCTTGGATGAGAACTGGCATCATAATGAACTTCCGCTTCATGCACATCCAAGGAGGAAGGTTATACATACATAGAGTCACGGGCCAGGTGCTGTGATTGCTGCTCTGCTCCCCGAAAGGATTAATGCCATCCGCGCTTAAAGCAAACCATACGTTCCTTGGCTCACTTGCAAACTCATCACAGTACTTTCTCTCGATTTTTCTCCACTGCGACCCGTCAGCGGGTGCTCTCAACTTCCCGTCTTTCTTACGGTCCTCACTGTGCCATCGCATCAACTTGGCATGCTCTCTGTTTCTGAACAAACGTTTCAACCGTGGTATTATAGGAGCATACCACATCACCTTCGCAGGAACCCTCTTCCTGGGGGGCTCGCCGTCAACATCACCAGGGTCATCTCGTCTGATCTTATACCGTAATGCACCACATACCGGGCATGCGTTCAGATCCTTGTACGCACCGCGGAAGAGGATGCAGTCATTAGGGAATGCATGTATCTTCTGCACCTCCAATCCTAGAGGGCATACGACCTTCTTTGCTGCGTATGTACTGTCGGGCAATTCGTTATCCTTTGGAAGCTTCATCTTCAACATTTTCAGTAGCTTCTCAAATCCTTTGTCAGGCACAGCATTCTCTGCCTTCCACTGCAGCAATTCCATTACGGTACCGAGCTTTGTGTTGCCATCTT
>NW_021306735.1:0-1886 GCF_002162155.2 Triticum dicoccoides
TGTTTGATGGCCCATGGAGATGCTTCCTTCTGGCCTAGCGCGGTTATGGACATATTTCTTTAGGACTCCCATGAACCTCTCAAAGGGGTACATATTGTGTAGAAATACGGGGCCCAGAATGACAATCTCATCAACTAGATGAACTAGGACGTGCGTCATGATATTGAAGAAGGATGGTGGGAACACCAGCTCGAAACTAACAAGACATTGCACCACATCACTCCTTAGCCTTGGTATGATTTCTGGATCGATCACCTTCTGAGAGATTGCATTGAGGAATGCACATAGCTTCACAATGGCTAATCAGACGTTTTCCGGTAGAAGCCCCCTCAATGCAACCGGAAGCAGTTGCGTCATAATCACGTGGCAGTCATGAGACTTTAGCTTCTGAAACTTTTTCTCTGCCATATTTATTATTCCTTTTATATTAGACGAGAAGCCAGTCGGGACCTTCATACTAAGCAGGCATTCAAAGAAGATTTCCTTCTCTTCTTTGGTAAGAGCATAGCTGGCAGGACCTTCATACTGCTTTGGAGGCATGCCGTCTTTTTCATGCAAACGTTGTAGTTCCTCTCGTGCCTCAGCTGTATCTTTTGTCTTCCCATACACGCCCAAGAAGCCTAGCAGATTCACGCAAAGGTTCTTCGTCACGTGCATCACGTTGATCGAAGAGCAGACCTCTAGGTCTTTCTAGTAGGGTAGGTCCCAAAATATAGATTTCTTCTTCCACATGGGTGCGTGTCCCCCAGCGTCACTCAGAACAGCTAGTGCGCCGGGACCCTTTCCAAAGATTACGTGTAAATCATTGACCATAGCAAGTACGTGATCACCGGTACGCATGGCGGGCTTCTTCCGGTGATCTGCCTCGCCTTTGAAATGCTTTCCTTTCTTTCGACATTGATGGTTGGTTGGAAGAAATCGACGATGGCCCAGGTACACATTCTTCCTGTAGCTTGCCAGGTATATACTTTCGGTGTCAAGTAAACAGTGCGTGCATGCGTGGTATCCCTTGTTTGTCTGTCCTGAAAGGTTACTGAGAGCGGGCCAATCGTTGATGGTCACGAACAGCAACGCCTTTAGGTTAAATTCCTCCTGTTTGTGCTCATCCCACGTGCGTACACCGTTTCCATTCCACAACTGTAAAAGTTCTTCAACTAATGGCCTTAGGTACACATCAATGTCGTTGCCGGGTTGCTTAGGGCCTTGGATGAGAACTGGCATCATAATGAACTTCCGCTTCATGCACATCCAAGGAGGAAGGTTATACATACATAGAGTCACGGGCCAGGTGCTGTGATTGCTGCTCTGCTCCCCGAAAGGATTAATGCCATCCGCGCTTAAAGCAAACCATACGTTCCTTGGCTCACTTGCAAACTCATCACAGTACTTTCTCTCGATTTTTCTCCACTGCGACCCGTCAGCGGGTGCTCTCAACTTCCCGTCTTTCTTACGGTCCTCACTGTGCCATCGCATCAACTTGGCATGCTCTCTGTTTCTGAACAAACGTTTCAACCGTGGTATTATAGGAGCATACCACATCACCTTCGCAGGAACCCTCTTCCTGGGGGGCTCGCCGTCAACATCACCAGGGTCATCTCGTCTGATCTTATACCGTAATGCACCACATACCGGGCATGCGTTCAGATCCTTGTACGCACCGCGGAAGAGGATGCAGTCATTAGGGAATGCATGTATCTTCTGCACCTCCAATCCTAGAGGGCATACGACCTTCTTTGCTGCGTATGTACTGTCGGGCAATTCGTTATCCTTTGGAAGCTTCATCTTCAACATTTTCAGTAGCTTCTCAAATCCTTTGTCAGGCACAGCATTCTCTGCCTTCCACTGCAGCAATTCCATTACGGTACCGAGCTTTGTGTTGCCATCTT
>NW_021306736.1:0-588 GCF_002162155.2 Triticum dicoccoides
ACACCTTCGTGATGGCATAACGACGGGACATCCGAGGCAACGTTGGGAAAGGATGGGCGTACGTGAACACGGGTGTTTTCCCTAAGAAAAATCACCCGTGTTCCGTACGCCCACCAGGAAGGACCCCTCCTCCCTACTATACCCGAGGGTTTTAGCCCCCATTGGGACCCCTGCCCTTAGTTTGTGAAGGAGGGGTACACTGTTTTTGAAACGCTGCCGTGGCAGCGTTTTTTTGCCATGAGACATGTTTTCGCTGCCATGGCACCGTTTGTTGACCATCATTAGCTGGTTTTGAGCCGGTTCGCATGGTGTATGGGCCATTTTTTCCCGGACCTCTCATACCCGTTCACGGGTCTGTGTACGCGGCGTGTGCCACGTACATGGTTTTGCCCAGTTTTTCATGGCGCGCGTCAACTTCCGTTCACGACGGCCATCGGGCTCTTTTTTCCCGTGTCCACGTACAGCCCGTTCACGGGTCCGTGTAAGGGTCCGTGTACGCGGCGTGTGCCACGTACGTGGTTTTGCCCAGTTTTCCATGGCGCGCGTCAACTTCCGTCCACGACGGCCGTCGGGCACTTTTTTCCCGTG
>NW_021306737.1:0-2321 GCF_002162155.2 Triticum dicoccoides
TTCGGATCGAGTCACTACCAAACCTCGTGGGATGACAAGGATGCGTACTACTTCAGAGTGGTACGTAATCCTGTCTTGGAAGTCATGTTGCTAGACAACAATGAACCTACGAGCTATGGAGAAGCGATGGTGGGCCCGGATTCCGATAAATGGCTCAAGGCCATAAAACCCGAGAGAGGATCCATGTATGAAAACAAAGTGTAGACTTTGGAAGAACTACTCGATGGTCGTAAGGCTGTTGAGTGCAGATGGATTTTAAAAGGAAGACGGACAATGATGGTAAATGTCACCATTAAGAAAGCTCGACTTGTCGTTAAGATGTTTCTCGACAAGTTCAAGGAGTTGACTACGATGAGACTTTCTCACTCGTAGCGATGCTAAGAGTCTGTTGGAATTATATTAGCAATTACTGCATTATTTATGAAATCTTGCAGATAGGATGTCAAAACATTGTTTCCTCGACGATTTTTGAGGAAAGGTTGTATGTGATACAACCGGAAGGTTTTGTCCATCCTGAAATATGCTAATAAGTATGCAAAGCTCCAGCAATCCTTCTGAGGACTGGAGTGAGCATCTCGGAGTTGGAATGTATGCTTTGATGATGATCAAAGATTTTGAGTGTATACAAAGTTTATGAGAAACTTGTATTTCCAAAGAAGTGAGTGGGAGCACTATAGAATTTCTGATGAGTATATGTTGTTGACATATTAATGATCAGAAATGATGTAGAATTTCTGGAAAGCATAAAGGGTTATTTGGAAAGTATTTTTCAATGGAAAAGCCTGGATTAAGCTGCTTGAGCATTGAGCATCAAGATCTATAAGGATAGATTAAAACGCTTAATGGTACTTTCAAATGAGCACATACCTTGACATGATCTTGAAGGTGTTCAAGATGGATCAGTCAAAGAAGGAGTTCTTGCCTGAGTTGTAAGGTATGAAGTTAAGACTTAAAGCTCGACCATGGCAGAATAGAGAGAAAGGACTAAGGTCGTCCCCTATGCATAAGATGTAGGCTCTACAGTATGCTATGCTGTGTACCGCACTTGAAGTGTGCCTTGCCATGAGTCAGTCAAGGGGTACAAGAGTGATCCAAGAATGGATCACGGGACAGTGGTCAAAGTTTTCCTTAGTAACTAGTGGACTAAGGAATTTTCTCAATTATGGAGGTGGTAAAAGAGTTCGTCGTAAAGGGTTACGTCGATGCAAGCTTAACACCTATCCGGATAGCTCTGAGTAGAGATACCGGATACGTATAATGGAGCAACAATTTAGAATAGCTCCAAGTAGAACAGTTATTTGGAATAGCTCCAAATAGAACGTGGTAGCTGCATCTAGGAGATGACATAGAGATTTGTAAAGCACACACGGATCTGAAAGGTTCAGACCCGTTGACTATAACCTCTCTCACAAGCATAACATGATCAAACCCAGAACTCATCGAGTGTTAATCACATGGTAAATGTGAACTAGATTATTGACTCTAGTAAACTCTTTGGGTGTTAGTCACATGGGGATGTGACCTTGAGTGTTAATCACATATCGATGTGAACTAGATTATTGACTCTAGTGCAAGTGGGAGACTGTTGGAAATATGCCCTAGAGGCAATAATAAATTGATTATTATTATATTTCCTTGTTCATGATAATCGTTTATTATCTATGATAGAATTGTATTGATAGGAAACTCAGATACATGTGTGGATACATAGACAACACCATGTCCCTAGTAAGCCTCTAGTTGACTAGCTCGTTAATCAATAGATGGTTACAGTTTCCTGACCATGGACATTGGATGTCGTTGATAACGGGATCACATCATTAGGAGAATGATGTGATGGACAAGACCCAATCGTAAGCCTAGCACAAGATCATGTAGTTCGTATGCTAAAGCTTTTCTAATGTCAAGTATCATTTCCTTAGACCATGAGATTGTGCAACTCCCGGATACCGTAGGAGTGCTTTGGGTGTGCCAAACGTCACAACGTAACTGGGTGGCTATAAAGGTACACTACGGGTATCTCTGAAAGTGTCTGTTGGGTTGGCACGAATCGAGATTGGGATTTTGTCACTCCGTGTAAACAGAGAGGTATCTCTGGGCCCACTCGGTAGGACATCATCATAATGTGCACAATGTGACCAAGGGGTTGATCACGGGATGATGTGTTACGGAACGAGTAAAGAGACTTGCCGGTAACGAGATTGAACAAGGTATCGGTATACCGACGATCGAATCTCGGGCAAGTACCATACCGCTAGACAAAGGGAATTGTATACGGGATTGATTGAGTCCTTGACATCGTGGTTCATCCGATGAGATCA
>NW_021306738.1:0-9679 GCF_002162155.2 Triticum dicoccoides
ACTCAATTGCAATGAGGAAGCATGACATGGTGCCTGACCATAGCTTTTTTGAGGGATTAGTGGCATGTGTAGCTGCCATTGCACCAAAGGATCATTACAAGAATCTGGAGGAAGGTAGCATCGTTCTTAAGAAGTCAAAAACATTCAGCTTTTGTGAAGAAGGTGTGCATTTTGAAGGTGAATGTACTCCAGTAAAGAGTGACATTGTTATCTTCGGAACCGGATTCAACGGTGATCAAAAGATCAAGGACATGTTCACATCAGAATACTTTCGGAGCATAGTCGTTGGCTCAACATCAACGACCGTGCCACTTTATAGGTAATCACCTCACTATATATGCACAATATTTATGTAGTTTGAACGTCTTGATTTTCAAGAGTACACTAATCCCTTATTTTAGGGAGTGCATCCATCCAAAGATTCCACAGCTCGCGGTCATCGGCTATTCCGAGAGCTTGACAAATATCTATACAACAGAGCTTATGTCCAAGTGGATATCACATTTTATGGATGGTGGTTTCAGATTGCCAAGTGTCAGAGAAATGCAGAGGGATGTCCTTGAATGGGAGAAGTTCATGAAGTGCTACTCTCGAGACTATTTCCGTAGGTCATGTGTTGGAATTGTTCATATATGGTACAATGATCAACTATGCCAGGACATGGGATGCAACCCAAGAAGGAAGAAGGGTTTTTTCTCTGAATTATTTGAGCCTTATGGTCCTTGTGATTATGTTAATCTTCACCCCAAGTAATAGTAGATCACATGTTTGCACACAATAAGTTTTCTACCAGATCCCTCATGTACACACATGTATAAGTTGTCTACCAGATCCCTCGTTGTTTACATACTTGCATGGTTACTTGTTATAATATTGTATGGTATTGTGCCAGGACATGTTCCTAGACATTAATTGTAGTCAGGTTGGTGGTTTGTTTGGTCCACTAATCTAGTGTAGTAATATCCAATGTCAAGGAAGAAATGAAACCATAGGCACAATTATACCATATAGTCATGCCTCTTAGAAATCCCTTATTGAAAGTATACTATATATGTAGAATTATATATAATGTTAGCTTATATTTTCTATTACTAATCCCTAGCTAATTGCACGTACGTATCTGCGAAACAGTAATAACAATACATATGTAAGATTTGAGTGACTGGAAATTTACTCACCTCAAAAAGATACAAAAGTATATAAACAAAGACTATGTCATCGTTTGAAATAGTGTTAGTCTCTTTATCCTTTGGTGGGATATATACTTACATTATTTTTTAGCAAAGACCACACACAACAATTCAAACTTGACTAGTGAAATAGAATAACAAAATTGTGATAGACTATAACCTCATGACATATTGCCTTATATATCCCAAATTTCACTAAGATGGTCAAATGTGGGTCCTCCGTACACATCCATCGTGGGTACCATCCGGTCGCGAATGAAGTCCAGCCGCACATAGAGGAAAGCCCACACTACCCTCCTGACACCGCCCAAGACTGTCGGACCAAGCCTAGCAGGCACCATCGCTGACGGAAGAGCGCCGCCAAAACCACGCCACCACCTCCACCGGCCAGGCCCACTATGGCAGAGGCGGCCACCCGCAGCCCACGCCGCCTGGAGAGAACCCGTCGCCACCACCTCGGGTGTGGAAAAACACTGCACTGCATGTCACATCACCACCGCACCTACACGCCAATGATGTCTACTATGCAATTTTATTCTTGTAGACACATGTTGGACCTCCAAGCATAGAGTTTTGTAGGACAGTATCCCTCAAGTGGTTGACCTAAGGTTTATCAATCCATAGAAGGTGTAGGATGAAGATGGTCTCTCTCAAACAACCCTGCAACCAAATAATAAAAAGTCTCTTGTGTCCCCAACACACCAAATACAATGGAAAATTGTATAGGTGCACTAGTTTGGCGAAGAGATGGTGATACGAGTGTAATATTGATAGTAGATATTGATTTTTGTAGTGCGAACAATAAAAAACAGCAAGGTAGCAAGTAACAAAAGTGAGCACAAACGGTATTGCAATGATGGAAAACAAGGCCTAGGGTCCGTACTTTCGCTAGTGCAATCTCTCAATAGTGATAATATAATTGGATCACATAACCACCCCTCTAAGTGCGCTGAAGAATCACTCCAAAGTTCCTATCTAGCGGAGAACATAGGAAGAAATTGTTGGTGGGGTACGAAACCACCTCAAAGTTATTCTTTCCGTTCGATCTATTCAAGAGTTCGTACTAAAATAATACAAAGCTATTTTTTTCGTTCGATCTATCCCAGAGTTCGTACTAGAATAACACAAGGTTATCTTTTCCGATCAATCTTTCAAGAGTTCGTACTAAGATAACACAAAGTTATCCTTCCCGATCGATCTATCAAGAGTTCGTACTAAGATAACACCAAAACATATTCAGATTTGTAATACTCAATCCAACACAAAGAACCTCTAAGAGTGCCCCAAGATTTCTACCGGAGAAACAAAGACTAGAACGTGCATCAACCCCTATGCATAGATTACCCCAATGTCACTGCGAGAATCCGCGAGTTGAGTGCCAAAACATATATCAAGTGAATCAATACGATACCCCATTGTCACCACGAGTATTCAATTGCAAGACATATATCAAGTGTTCTCAAATCCATAAAAATATTCAATCCAAAGAGATCCCAAAGGGGAACTCAATTCATCACAATATAGAGAGGGGAAAACACCATATGATCCGACTATATTAACAAAGCCCGTGATACATCAAGATTGTGCATCTCAAGAACATGAGAGAGAGAGAGAGAGGTTAAACACATAGCTACTGGTACAAACCCTCAGCCCTGAGGGTGACTACTTCCTCCTCATCGTGGTGGCCGCCAGGATGATGAAGATGGCCACCGGAGATGATTCCCCCCTCCGTCAGGGTTCCGGAACAGGGTCTAGATTGGATCTTGTGGATACAGAGGCCTTGCGGCGGCGGAACTTCTGATCTAGGGTAACCCCGAAGAGTTTCAGAATATTTGGGAATTTATAGTGCAAAGAGGGGTTGTGCCCACCTAGGTGGCCTCCTGCACCCCCTCTTTGCACTATAAATTCCCAAATATTCTGAGCCCTGGTGGGTTGTGCCCCCCTCGGGGCACCCCCCAGGTGCAGCTTCAACCCATTGGGTGTCTTCTGACCCATAAAAAATCTCTAAAAATTTCGCGGTGTTTGGACTCCGTTTGATATTGATTTCCTGTGATGTAAAAAACAAGCAAAAAAACAGCAACTGGCACTAGGCACTTGGTCAATAGGTTAGTCCCAAAAATGATATAAAGTTGTCATAAAATGATTGTAAAACACCCAAGAATGATAAAATAACAACATGAATACTTCATAAATTATAGATACGTTGGAGACGTATCAGCAAACCACGTTGTGGTACCTAGGGCCAATGCCATGCCTTGGCCCGGGGCCGTCGGGCCGCACCGACCCCACACACAAAGGGACGAAGAGGCCCCGCCACCGTCGGGCTTCGCTCGACCGCACCTTCTGGTGGAAGCAAGGGAGGAGGAGAAGCCCAGCAGTGATGATGTAGGGTTAGCTCCCAGTCACTATGATGGGTAACGTAGGAGGGGCGGTTCTGGTTAATGTTGCGGCATAGACTGCCGGTCAATCAACGCATGTTTTCCCCTTGATTTAAAATGACACTCCCCAATCCCCTTGATTTAAAATGACACTTCCCAATCCCCTTGATTAAAAATGACACTTCCCAAAGCCAAATCTTTGATTGGATATTTTTCAAAAGATGGCATGTATGCCCAATCATGCATCAATGGCAGCTATATTAAAGTTCAAGGACACAAGATAGGTAAGAAGTAATAAGAGGGCGTGAGATAATGGAAGAGGTCACTGTCCCAGCCTCTGCAGCAGCTCTATAAACTACAGAGTGTGCTAGTATGTGAAAACCTAGAGAGAGCAGCAAGGTAGTACATTTCTAGTGATGCATAGTTTCAAATTAAACCAAGCTTTATGAGATATATGGATAGGTCATATTCGCTTTACATGCTAGCAATGGAAACACCTCAAATTTTAAAGAATACACCAACAGGGGAGGAACCCCGTGGCATTGTTTGAAGAGAGAATGTGAGACACATAATTCGACCTAAGAGAGATCGAACTCAGGTCGTCTGGGCGAAACCACATCGCCTCCACCACTGGGCTATGAGCCCGTCCACGGAAGACCTTAAATTTTGCATGCAAGAATAGGGATGCCTTAATTTTTTATCTCCATCATATATGTTAGCAAGCTAGCTAGGCTTGGGAGGCAATAGGGAACTAAGGCATGCAATCATAGGCTGCTTGTCCGGTTCTGGGCATTCAACCACGCAAGGTCTTTCAACACGATTGAAATCTCAATGCCGTGGTTAATTATTGTCACTCAAAAAGTCTCATCTTTGGAAGTAAAGTGTAGACATCAAGACCTAGAAAGAGCACCATATAGAAAAATACGGTGCGCAGGCGTTGCGAGGACCCCTGCCATTGGCAGTTCAAGGATGGGGATGCATGGCGTATTGACATATTTTCTCTTAGTCGGCGGATGCGGGGAAGAGAAGCTGGACATCATGCTCCTCCCCTTGCTCGACGGGGTTGGAATGAACGAAAAATTTGATAGCCCCAACACCTGGCTGCTGCAGCCCATCTGTCCTGCTCACCATGTCCTTGTCATCCGGTCATCCGGCGCCCAGCTTGAAGATTAGGGTCCATGCTTGTATGTGATCCGTTCCTTTAGAATCTGATCCAGCTTTGTGGGTTTGGATCTGGATAGCCCATTAATTTTAAGCTTTGGGTAGGAAGATACAAATATTGATGCGAAATTGGTTACTCCTAGTACACTTCGTCTTTAATTCTTTTTGCAGGAGATTCTACACAGGTGTAGTTCTGTCTGATGCAAGTGCATAAACAATCTTCTTGCCATGAAAAAACCGCACTCCCAGATGTAAACTTTGAATGGCTCATAGTGTTGTGATGGTGCCATCTGAAAATCAATCTAAAAATGAACAATGTTACTTGTATGAGAAAATAGATTGTGGTTCTTGTATTTATGTAATCATTATGTCATCGTAGTCTTTAACAATCATGATTTGTTTTCCAATATCTATTAGGAATTTTGAAGTATTGAATTCTTATTAAAAAAACAACGTGCCGTTTGGAACAAAGGAATGGCTTACCAAGATTCCTATGGAATGAGGCAATTCCAACGGAATTTTGGAGGAAAACAAACACGATGTCTTACCTTATGTTTTCTCCATTTGTTTCTACATTTCCTGAGTTTTTCCTACCAGGTATCCAAAATGACCATGTTGGAGTATTCAAGTGTTTTAGATTCCAGGAGAAATTTAGATTACATGACATCTCAGTCATGTGTTTTTCCTACTACTACATTTTAAGTTCTTGTGTTCCAAACGGGATCTATAGCTAGAAGAACAGACGTTCTAATGGAACTATTGATATGACAAGTAATATATAACAGCCTAAACCCTTAGCATGATACTCGGACACAAGTAACATGATGTTACACATGTTGAATATTGTAGAAACAATGCCGACCAATCAACATTGTCCTCCCCTTGATCTGAATTGACACTTCCAAGTGCCAAATCTTCAATTGCACCTTTTTCAAAGAAAGAATATATATGCCAGGCATGCATGAATGAGAGCTATTATAAAGTTCAAGGACATAAGATAGGGAAGAAGTAATTGGAGTGTTGTGAGATAATGGAAGAGATCACTCTCCAGGCTTCTGCACCCACCAACGCGTGCCTCATGCTCATGGCCCTCTATAAATCAAGGATTATGTGCTAGTATTTGAAAACTAGAGCAACTAGCACACATTATGTGCTAGTATATGACCTAGAAACCTCCTCAAGCTTGGTTTAATTCGAAGCTATGAATCACTAGAAATGAAAAACGTGTGCTTTTTTTTCCGTGAAAAAAAGCACACATTTTTCATTTCTAGTGATTCATAGCTTCGAATTAAACCAAGCTTGAGGAGGTTTCTAGGTCATATTTGCTTCCACGCTGGCAATGTCAAATTTGCAATTAATGCCTGGATTTTCTCTACGAGAATAGAATCACCTTAGTTTGTGTTCTCCACGTATATGTTAGAGCAAGATGGCTAGGCTTGTGAGGCAACGGGGAAACTAAGGCACACAAACATTGTCATATTGTCTGTCATAATGTACAATACTCCACGAGGAATCATCTGAAAAAGTGTTTTCAGATACCCTCTATTGTTTTGGGTTGACAAGCTCGTAGGTATGTTGATTATTCCAGAAAAAGTATGTTTAGAGCATCTCTAGCAGATCCCGTAAAAGGCCCGAAACTATAAAATAACCACAGCCTTATGGTTTTGGGCGAAAAAATGTCCACTGCGCAAAATAGCCCGTCCTATAAAAATTTATGCCACTCCCCTTAAAACCAACCTATTTCCCAAGATATGGAGTTTTAGAGGCAAAATTTTCAGCTCCCAAAATACCAAAAAAACGTTGGCGGGAAGGAAGTTTCACGTCAACCGCCACCGTTGCCAGCTCTCGATTCCCGTCGTCCCCACCGCCGCCGACCAGCCGGCCGATGTACCCCGCCTTTCCTCGCCTCATCCTAGATGGCCATTGCACCCCTCGAGCTTTCGGGTGGCCGTGGTAGCTCCGCCATGGATGCGGGCTCGAGGTCGCCGCTGGGCCCGATGGCCATTGGTTGGCTGAAGCGTTCACTGCTGGGGGTGGCTGTTTGTGTGGGTGATTTGGGAAAGAAGATGACCATGGAAAAAAAGAGAAAGTGAAAGATCGAGGATGTCGCCTAGAGGGGGGGGGTGAATAGGCACTTTAAAATAATTACGGTTTAGACTTGAACAAATGCGGAATAAACCTAGCGGTTAATTTGTCAAGCACAAAACCTACAACAACTAGGCTCACCTATGTGCACCAACAACTTATGCTAAACAAGATAAGCAACTATGTGATAGCAAGATATATGACAAAGAACAATATGGCTATCACAAAGAAAAGTGCATAAGTAAAGGGCTCGGGTAAGAGATAACCGAGGCACGCGGAGACGACGATGTATCCCGAAGTTCACACCCTTGCGGATGCTAATCTCCGTTTGGAGCGGTGTGGAGGCACAATGCTCCCCAAGAAGCCACTAGGGCCACCGTAATCTCCTCACGCCCTCGCATAATGCAAGATGCCGTGATTCCACTAAGGGACCCTTGAGGGCAGTCAGCGAACCCGTACAAATGGCAACCCTTGGGGGCGGTCACCAAACCCGTACACTTTGGCAACCCTTGGGGGCGGTCACCGGAACCCGTCAAATTGCTCGGGGCGATCTCCACAACCTAATTGGAGACCCCGACGCTTGCCCGGAGCTTTACACCACAATGATTGAGCTCCGAACACCACCAACCGTCTAGGGCACCCAAGCACCCAAGAGGAATAAGCTCAAGGGCACCAAGCACCCAAGAGTAATAAGCTTCTCAACTTGTAACTTCCACGTATCACCGTGGAGAACTCAAACCAATGCACCAAATGCAATGGCAAGGGCACACGGAGTGCCCAAGTCCTTCTCTCCCAAATCCCACCGAAGCAACTAATGCTAGGGAGGAAAATGAGAGGAAGAACAAGAAGGAGAACACCAAGAACTCCAAGATCTAGATCCAAAGGGTTCCCCTCACATAGAGGAGAAAGTGATTGGTGGAAATGTGGATCTAGATCTCCTCTCTCTTTTCCCCCAAAAACTAGCAAGAATCCATGGAGGGATTGAGAGATAGCAAGCTCGGAGAAGGTCAACAATGGGGGGAGAACACGAGCTCAAAGGATGAGGTCCATTGGGGAAGAAGACCCCCTTTTATAGGAGGGGGAAAACCAACCGTTACCCCCCTACCAGTCCCGCAGAGAGCGGTACTACCGCTAGGCCAGCGGTACTACCGCTTAACAGCCTAAGCGGTACTACCGCTCCTCCTCGCGGTACTACCGCTCCAGAGCGGTACTAGCGCCACTCCTGCCGCGACTGGTACTGGAAAGTCCGACACGAAAAACGAGCCCTTGAATCGAGGCGGCACTAGCACGAAAACGCAGCGGTACTACGGCTGGGGCTACAAGCGGTACTACCGCTGTGGAGCGGTACTGCCGCTTATAGCATCCAAGCGGTACTACTGCTCCGGCCTGCGGTACTACCGCTCAGACCAGAGCAGGGAGAAAAACAGAAATGCCATAACTTCTTCATATGAGCTCCGAATTGAGCAAACTCAAGCTTGTTGGATACAAGACAACGAGTAGCATCAAAACAGCGAAGAACCAACATAACCTCCAACATCGAAAACATCATAGAAGATGCATGTGAACTCCCTTTTCGATGAACTAGAGCTTGTCATGAAGCAGGGGAGGTATGCCTAACAGAGAAGAATAGAGGGGCGGTGAATAGGCGCTTTAAAATAATTACGGTTTAGGCTTGAACAAATGCGGAATAAACCTAGCGATTAATTTGTCAAGCACAAAACCTAAAGCAACTAGGCTTAGCTATGTGCACCAACAACTTATGCTAAACAAGATAAACAACTATGTGATAGCAAGATATATAACATGAAACACTATGGCTATCACAAAGTAAAGTGCATAAGTAAAGGGCTCGGGTAAGAGATAACCGAGACACGCGGAGATGACAATGTATCCCGAAGTTCACACCCTTGAGGATGCTATCCGTTTGGAGCGGTGTGGAGGCACAATGCTCCCCAAGAATTCACTAGGGCCACCGTAATCTCCTCACGCCCTCGCACAATGCAAGATGCTGTGATTCCACTAAGGGACCCTTGAGGATGGTCACCGAACCCGTACAAATGGCAACCCTTGGGGAGGTCACCGAACCCGTACACTTTGGCAACCCTTGGGGGCGGTCACCGGTACCTGTCAAATTGCTTGGGGTAATCTCCACAACCTAGTTGGAGACCCCGACGCTTGCCCGGAGCTTTACACCATAATGATTGAGCTCTGAACACCACCAACCGTCTAGGACGCCCAACCACCCAAGAGTAATAAGCTTCTCAACTTGAAACTTCCACGTATCACTGTGAAGAACTCAAACTAATGCACCAAATGCAATGGCAAGGGCACACGGAGTGCCCAAGTACTTCACTCTCAAATCCCACCAAAGCAACAACAGCTATGGAGAAAAAAGAGAGGAAGAACAAGGAGAAAAACAAGAACTCCAAGATCTAGATGCAAGGGATTCCCCTCACATAGAGGAGAAAGTGATTGGTGGAAATGTGGATCTAGATCTCCTCTCTCCCCCCCCCCCAAAATAAACTAGCAAAAATCCATGGAGGGATTGAGAGATAGCAAGCTCGAAGAAGGTCAACAATGGGGGAAGAACACGAGCTAAAGGGATAAGGTCCAATGGGGAAGAAGACCCCCTTTTATAGGTGGGCAAAAATCCAACAGTTATCCCCATTCTCAGCCCGCAGCGGGCGGTACTACCGCTCAAGGGAGCGGTACTACCACTGGCGGCAACTGTACTACCGCTCGGCGCAGCCTTACTACCGCTGGGACCTCGCACTGCACCTAAGGGGGAAGGAACAGAGACGAGGGCCATTGAGCGGCACTAGTAGCGGTAGTAGGGGAGGTACTACTGCTTACAAGCGATACTAC
>NW_021306739.1:0-1462 GCF_002162155.2 Triticum dicoccoides
AGAGGTGGGCCTGGGTTCCCGACGGCCCCCGACTGTTACTTTGTGGCGGAGCGATAGGGCAGGTTGAGACCACCTAGGAGAGAGGTGGGCCTGGCCCTGGTCGGTGTTCGCGGATACTTAACACGTTTAACGAGATCTTGGTATTTGATCTAAGTCTGGCTACTGGCCTATACGCACTAACCATCTACGCGGGGACAGTTATGGGCACTCGACGTCGTGGTATCAGCCGAAGCCTTCGTGACGTCAGCGACTGAGTGGCGCGCGCCGGATTGGACCGTAAGCATGCTCTTGTATTAAGGGGGCTAGTTCTGCTTCCGGCCACGTACGCAACGTGCAGGTGTGCAATGGGCGATGAGCCCAGACCCCTGCGCCATAGGATTTAGACCGGCGTGCTGACCTCTCTGTTGTGCCTAGGTAGGGCTGCGACGTGTTGATCTTTCGAGGCCGGGCATGACCTAGGAAAGTGTGTCCGGCCAAATGGGATCGAGCGTGTTGGGATATGTGGTGCACCCTGCGTGTTCGAATAGCCGTGATCTTCGGTAACAGGACGACTTGGAGTTGTACCTTGACCTTATGACAACTAGAACAGGATACTTAATAAAACACACCCTTCCAAGTGCCAGATACAACCAGTGGTCGCTCTCTCACAAGGCGACGAGGGGAGGATCATCAGTTAGGATTATGCTATGTGATGATACTTGGAGGACTTCAGTCTACTCTCTTCTACATGCTGCAAGACGGAGGCTGCCAGCAGCGTAGTCTTCGAAAGGACTAGCTATCCCCCCTTATCCCGGCTTTCTGCAGTTCAGTCCACATATAATAGCCTTATTCCAGTTGATACCAATGCATACATATGTAGTGTAGCTCCTTGCTTGCGAGTACTTTGGATGAGTACTCACGGTTGCTTTCTCCTTCTTTTCCCTCTATCCCTTCTACCTGGTTGTCGCAACCACATGTTGGAGCCCAGGAGCCAGACGCCACCGTCGACGATGGCTCCTACTACACCGGAGGTGCCTACTACTACATGCTGCCCGCTGACGACGACCAGGAGTAGTTAGGAGGATCCCAGGCAGGAGGTATGCGCCTCTTTCGATCTGTATCCCAGTTTGTGCTAGCCATCTTATGGCAACTTGTTTAACTTATGTCTGTACTTAGATATTGTTGTTTCCGCTGACTCGTCTATGATCGAGCTCTTGTATTCGAGCCCTCGAGGCCCCTGGCTTGTAATATGATGCTTGTATGACTTATTTTATTTGTAGAGTTGTGTTGTGATATCTTCCCGTGAGTCCCTGATTTTGATCGTACA
This sequence comes from Triticum dicoccoides, assembly GCF_002162155.2. NCBI lineage: Eukaryota > Viridiplantae > Streptophyta > Magnoliopsida > Poales > Poaceae > Triticum > Triticum dicoccoides. Next base: position 1,307 of record NW_021306739.1, read on the forward strand.
CGTTTGCGTGTATGATTAGTGTATGATTAAATCGGGGGCGTCACAAGTTGGTATCAGAGCCGACTGCCTGTAGGAATCCCCTTTCCAACTCCTTGGCCGAAGTTGAGTCTAGTCGATGAAAACTGTTTTTCTAACATGGCTGTGCGGCCCATGGGC
>NW_021306740.1:0-1014 GCF_002162155.2 Triticum dicoccoides
TGCGGCCAACTCTCAATAGCATCAATCTTGGCTTTATCAACTTCAATTCCCTGTGGAGTAACAACATAGCCAAGAAAAGATACTCGGTCGGTGCAAAAGGTGCACTTCCCAAGGTTACCAAACAAACGTGCATCACGTAGAGCAATAAAAACAGCACGTAAATGTTCCAAATGTTCTTCCAAAGATCTGCTATAAATCAATATGTCATCAAAGTAAACTACCACAAATCGTCCAATGAAAGCACGTAAAACTTCGTTCATTAATCTCATGAAAGTACTAGGTGCATTAGTTAACCCAAAAGGCATGACTAACCACTCATATAATCCAAACTTAGTTTTGAATGCTGTTTTCCATTCATCTCCCAATTTCATACGAATTTGATGGTATCCACTACGCAAATCAACTTTGGAGAATACTGTAGAGCCACTCAATTCATCAAGCATATCATCTAGCCTAGGAATAGGATGATGATAACGAATAGTAATATTATTAATGCCTCTACAATCAACACACATACGTGATGTACCATCCTTTTTCGGCACTAGAATAATGGAACAGCACAAGGACTAAGGGATTCGCGTATATAACCTTTGTCGCGAAGCTCTTGTACTTGACGCATAATCTCCTTCGTCTCCTCTGGATTGGTACGGTATGGTGCACGGTTTGGCAGTGAAGCACCGGGAATTAAGTCAATCTGATGCTCAATCCCTCGAATAGGCGGTAATCCCGGTGGCACGTCTTGTGAAAAGACGTCAGCGAACTCCTGCAAAATGTTAGTGACAGCAGGAGGCAAAGAGGAAGGCACGTCCTCGAATGAAAATAATGCCTCTTTGCACACAAAAGCATAGCAAACAGATTTGCTGAAATCTAGCTCATCAATATCAGATTTGGTGGCAAATAAACATGCACTTTTCAATTTAATTTCAGAAGCAACACTAGATGGTTTATTATTAGGCTTCATTTGTTGCTCAAATTCTTTTGCCACAATCTTATTTTCACTCTTATTCGTCTCCT
>NW_021306741.1:0-1717 GCF_002162155.2 Triticum dicoccoides
AATGCCACAATCGGGCGTCTTAGCGACACCACATAAAGGGCTTTAAAAGAAATGCCATCGTCGGGCGTCTTAGCGACACCACATAAAGGGCTTTAAAAGAAATGCCACAGTCGGGCGTCTTAGCGGCACCATATAAAGGGCTTTAAAAGAAATGCCACAGTCGGGCGTCTTAGCGACACCACATAAAGGGCTTTAAAAGAAATGCCACAGTCGGGCGTCTTAGCGACACCACATAAAGGGCTTTAAAAGAAACAATCATAGTGAATATCCCGGAGGTAGAACCATCCCAGGGATATTCGATAATACCAAAAATATCACGGGTTAGTTCACAACGAAAATAATAATCATAATCATCACAAGTGACAAGTTGTGATTCCAGTTCTGGTTTAACAGTTTCACCTCCGAAGACCGACACTAAGACCGACACTTGACCCATCCCAGACTGTAGTCCTTAACCATGGACACGGCTATTCGAATAGGTTTAATCTCTGCAGAGGGTGTACTCTTTACCCACGAGCGACGGATTTCTTTAGTCCATCAAGACTAATTCCGTCCACAGCCTTTTAGTTGGAAACACACCTAACTTGCACACACCAGCTTAACTCACATGTGTCTGGAATCACCCATGACACCTGTCAAGCAAAACTCTAAGTGGGGTGCTACAACCTCGACGTAACATGGGATCACAAAATTTATACCGCGCGCAAACTGGGGAGCTATCCCCTTCGGCTACAACCGAAACACCCATGTTGTACGGTGTGTGCTAGGAAAGGGGTTGACAACTTACTGAACCGTACCCTACTTGTTGTAGACACGAGTGGTAGTACGAAGCAAGTATGAAGGTTACTGGCACAAGACTCGATCTACGGTCGACTCAGGAGGTTGTAATATTCTCTGCAAGATTAGCATAACAATGCATATACTTCAACCAACAGATAGAAACACCACGCGACATACCCCATCATGCCATACCGGACAAGCCCGTCTCGACGGAGGACTAGGAACAAGACCGTGTCTACCCAAGACAGAGGCCTTCCCGGCTTCCCTTCCGGTATGCATGAAAGGCATATGACGGTGATTTCCATATCAACTCATCAGCATAAAAATCATTAACATGCACTCATGAGTAGGATCACATCCTCACATAAAATGACGTATGTTCGCGTAGGGGTGGTGTTGTCACCGAGTCAACAACACACACAAAAATTACACCATGGTTCAGAATGCTTGCATTCAGGTCATGGGAAAGCAGGGTGCATTCCAAAACATCTTGAAATCTTCAAAAATCCTATTTAAAAGGATATATTTGCATTAATACATAAAATCAAAACAGCACAAAAAGTTGTTTTGAATTTTTTTCAAATAAATCTTAAAATAAACTAGACAATATTTGAGAGAGGTAGGAAAAAGAATTAATTTATTTGGAGTTGTATTTAAAAAGTTATAGCCGATCAAAGTTTGGTCAAAATCTGCTATTTAAACTAAAACAGAAAATAAAACGTTTCGAATATATACGTACACATCGAAGGCGTATTTCGGAAATACGCTTCCACTTAACCCATGTGAACTGGGGCGGGGTCACTGACAGAAGGTCCAGGGGGCCCACTGGTCAGGTTTGACCAGTCCATCCCTCCTTCTTCTACCTTCGCCCGAACGGAGGCGAGGCGACGGCGATCAACGCCGGCGAATGGCTGCTCCCCGCGGGCTCCAGAGAGTC
>NW_021306742.1:0-2440 GCF_002162155.2 Triticum dicoccoides
ATAATACAATTATAGCATGAATAATAGACAATTATCATGAACAAGGAAATATAATAATCATTTTATTATTGCCTCTAGGGCATATTTCCAACAGTCTCCCACTTGCACTAGAGTCAATCATCTAGTTACATTGTGATGAATCGAACACCCATGGAATTCTGGTGTTGATCATGTTTTGCTCTAGGGAGAGGTTTAGTCAACGGATCTGCTACATTCAGGTCCGTATGTACTTTACAAATTTCTATGTCTCCATTTTGAACACTTTCACGAATGGAGTTGAAGCGACGCTTGATATGCCTGGTCTTCCTGTGAAACCTGGGCTCCTTGGCAAGGGCAATAGCTCCAGTGTTGTCACAGAAGAGAGTCATCGGCCCCGACGCATTGGGTATGACTCCTAGGTCGGTAATGAACTCCTTCACCCAGACTGCTTCGTGTGCTGCCTCCAAGGCTGCCATGTACTCCGCTTCACATGTAGATCCCGCCACAACGCTTTGCTTGCAACTGCACCAGCTTACTGCCCCACCATTCAGAATATACACGTATCCGGTTTGTGACTTAGAGTCATCCAGATCTGTGTCGAAGCTAGCATCAACGTAACCCTTTACGACGAGCTCTTCGTCACCTCATAAACGAGAAACATTTCCTTGGTCCTTTTCAGGTACTTCAGGATATTCTTGACCGTTGTCTAGTGTTCCATGCCGGGATTACTTTGGTACCTTCCTACCAAACTCACGGCAAGGTTTACATCAGGTCTGGTACACAGCATAGCATACATGATAGACCCTATGGCCGAGGCATAGGGGATGACACTCATCTTTTCTCTATCTTCTACCATGGTCGGGCATTGAGCCATGCTCAATCTCATACCTTGCAATACAGGCAAGAACCCCTTCTTTGACTGATCCATTTTGAACTTCTTCAATATCTTGTCAAGGTACGTACTCTGTGAAAGACCAATGAGGCGTCTCGATCTATCTCTATAGATCTTGATGCCTAATATATAAGCAGCTTCTCCAAGGTCCTTCATTGAAAAACACTTGTTCAAATAGGCCTTTATGCTTTCCAAGAATTCTATATCATTTCCCATCAACAGTATGTCATCCACATACAATATGAGAAATGCTACAGAGCTCCCACTCACTTTCTTGTAAATGCAGGCTTCTCCATAAGTCTGCATAAACCCAAATGCTTTGATCATCTCATCAAAGCGAATGTTCCAACTCCAAGATGATTGCACCAGCCCATAAATCGAGCGTTGGAGCTCGCACACCTTGTCAGCATTCTTAGGATCGACAAAACCTTCTGGCTACATCATATACAATTCTTCCTTAAGGAAACCATTAAGGAATGCCGTTTTGACGTCCATTTGCCATATCTCATAATCATAGAATGCGCCAATTGCTAACATGATTCGACGAACTTCAGCTTCGCTACGGGTGAGAAAGTCTCGTCGTAGTCAACCCCTTGAACTTGTCGATAACCCTGAGCGACAAGCCGAGCTTTATAGATGGTCACATTACCATCAACGTCTGTCTTCTTCTTAAAGATCCATTTATTTTCTATGGCTCGCCGATCAACGGGCAAGTCAGTCAAAGTCCATACTTCATTTTCATACATGTATCCTATCTCGGATTTCATGGCTTCCAGCCATTTGTCGGAATCCGGGCCCGCCATCGCTTCTTCATAGTTCGAAGGTTCACCGTTGTCTAACAACATGATTTCCAAGACAGGGTTGCCGTACCACTCTGGTGCGGAACATGTCCTTGTGGACCTACGAAGTTCAGTAGCAACTTGATCTGAAGTTTCATGATCATCATCATCAACTTCCTCTCTAGTCGGTGCAGGCACCTCAGGAACATTTTCTTGAGCTGCGCCACTTACCGGTTCAAGAGGTAATACTTCATCAAGTTCTACCTTCCTCCCACTTATTTCTTTTGAGAGAAACTCTTTCTCTAGAAAGGACCCATTCTTGGCAACAAAGATCTTGCCTTCGGATCTAAGGTAGAAGGTATACCCAACAGTTTCTTTAGGGTATCCTATGAAGACGCATTTTTCCGACTTGGGTTCGAGCTTTTCAGGTTGAAGTTTCTTGACATAAGCATCGCATCCCCAAACTTTTAGAAATGACAGCTTAGGTTTCTTCCCAAACCATAATTCATACGGTGTCGTCTCAACAGATTTCGACGGAGCCCTATTTAAAGTGAATGCGGCAGTCTCTAAAGCATAGCCCCAAAATGATAGCGGTAAATCGGTAAGAGACATCATAGATCGCACCATATCTAATAGAGTGCGATTACGACGTTCGGACACACCATTACGCTGAGGTGTTCCAGGCGGCATTAGTTGTGAAACTATTCCACATTTTCTTAAGTGTGTGCCAAATTCGTGACTCAAGTATTCTCCCCCACGATCTGATCGCAAGAACTTGATTTTCCTGTCA
>NW_021306743.1:0-1264 GCF_002162155.2 Triticum dicoccoides
TACACACAATATGCTCGATATGTGCAAATACAACGAAGCATCACAACATGACTCTATGACACAAGTACTTTATTTAAGGCTCAGTGAGCCATACATAGCATACACAAAGGTACGGGTCTCACGACCCCACATACAAGTCATACAGTCATACAAACCAGCAGCGGAAGTAACTTGTCTGAGTACAGACAACTAGTAAAATAAAAGAGGCTTGGAAAGCCTAGCTATACTACGTGGTCCTTCACAAGCTCAGGGTCACCACCTGGGTCTTTAGCCTACTCGTTGATGTCAACGTCTACATAGAACCCATCAGAAGGGGTTGCAGCGTCTTCTGTAAAATGTAGATTATAGCAACATGAGTACAAAGGTACTCAGCAAGACTTACATCAGATCCTACATATATGCATAGTATCAAGAAGGGTTGGTGGAGTTATTGCAGCAAGCCAGCTTTGACTCTTGGCTAGACTATCCTACGAGACTCCAACTTGAAATGGTTTTGTGCACACGAGTCCACTACTCACCACTTCAATACACTACCGAGGATCCACCTCCGTCTTCCTACGGAAGAGCCATCCTCGGCACTCACACTTATCTTGAGGCTTTTAACAGTTTCCATTTACTTGTCTATGAACTGTATAGGCAACCAAGTAGTCCTTTTCCGCGGACGCGGCTATTCGAATAGATCATGTTAACCCTGCAGGGGGTACTTCTTCATACACGCTCTCACCACTTACCGTCGTTTACACGACATGTACTCGGCAACCTTCAAGCGGAAGCCCAACGTGGGTGTCGGCCACGACCTACCTAATCACCTAAGCCTCCAGTCCAGGTTTATCGCCTATCCGGGTTCCATCCGCAGGGAGTCCGGCCGAGGTTTCCCATACGGCCCCGAACGATGTGAACAGGGTTCCCGAGATACCTAACGGGTATTCGGTACACCCGGCCACGTACCTACCGCATCACAGCCCACCCCTACGGTCAGCGCTGTCCACGGCCTCCAGTAGGCTACAAACACCAGAAACTACTTGCAACTCCTGGACGGAGAACTAGGGTGAATAAGAAGCCGAGAGGGTCCATTGGTTTCGGGCCCAATGCATGGTAGTAGCTGATTCTTAAATCACACATACAGATCTCAGTGCTTAAGGTCGGCTTCAATGAAACAACCCACCATGTACTCCTACATGGCCTTTCATCGATACCTTTACCAAATCGTGTTCACCACACCACTCCCATTACCGACATAATCATTTCACTCCAGCCCATCACC
>NW_021306744.1:0-1309 GCF_002162155.2 Triticum dicoccoides
CTTATGGAGAAGCCTGCGTTTACAAGAAAGTGAGTGGGAGCTCTGTAGCATTTCTCATATTATATGTAGATGACATACTTTTGATGGGAAATGATATAGAACTCTTGGACAGCATCAAGGCCTACTTGAATAAAAGTTTTTCAATGAAGGACCTTGGAGAAGCTGCTTATATATTAGGCATCAAAATCTATAGAGATAGATCAAGACGCCTCATAGGTCTTTCACAAAGCACATACCTTGATAAGATATTGAAGAAGTTCAATATGGATCAATCCAAGAAAGGGTTCTTGCCTGTGTTACAAGGTATGAAATTGAGCTCAGCTCAATGTCCGACCACGGCAGAAGATATAGAAGAGATGAGCGTCATCCCCTATGCCTCAGCCATAGGTTCTATTATGTATGCCATGCTGTGTACCAGACCTGATGTTAACCTTGCCGTCAGTTTGGTAGGAAGGTACCAAAGTAATCCCGGCGAGGAACACTGGACAGCGGTCAAGAATATCCTGAAGTACCTGAAAAGGACTAAGGAAATGTTTCTCGTTTATGGAGGTGATGAAGAGCTCGTCGTAAAGGGTTACGTCGACGCTAGCTTCGACACAGATCTGGATGACTCTAAGTCACAAACCGGATACGTGTATATTTTGAATGGTGGGGCAGTGAGCTGGTGCAGTTGCAAGCAAAGCGTCGTGGCGGGATCTACATGTGAAGCGGAGTACATGGCAGCCTCGGAGGCAGCACATGAAGCAATATGGGTGAAGGAGTTCATCACCGACCTAGGAGTCATACCCAATGCGTCGGGGCCGATCAAGCTCTTCTGTGACAACACTGGAGCTATTGCACTTGCCAAGGAGCCCAGGTTTCACAACAAGACAAGGCACATCAAGCGTCGCTTCAACTCCATTCGTGAAAATGTTCAAGATGGAGACATAGAGATTTGTAAAGTACATACGGACCTGAATGTAGCAGATCCGTTGACTAAACCTCTCCCTAGAGCAAAACATGATCAACACCAGAATTCCATGGGTGTTCGATTCATCACAATGTAACTAGATTATTGACTCTAGTGCAAGTGGGAGACTGTTGGAAATATGCCCTAGAGGCAATAATAAAAGCATTATTATTATATTTCCTTGTTCATGATAATTGTCTTTATTCATGCTATAATTGTGTTATCTGGAAATCGTAATACATGTGTGAATAATAGACATCAACATGTCCCTAGTGAGCCTCTAGTTGACTAGCTCGTTGATCAACAGATAGTCATGATTTCCTGACTATGGACACTGGATGTCATTGATAACGAGATCAC
>NW_021306745.1:0-1312 GCF_002162155.2 Triticum dicoccoides
AAGTTAGTTCGCCCCAATGCTTGTCGATCCTGCACTTCACGTTCAGCTTTACAAGCAAGATGGAATAAACGAGTGATATTAGTATACTCCTTATAGTCTAGAATGGTCTGAATCTCTCTATTTAATCCACCCAGAAAACGTGCAAGCATAGCTTCATTCTCCTCAACAATACCACATCTAATCATGCCAGTTTGTAATTCCTGATAATATTCTTCTACAGAATTTTTCCCTTGTCTTAAACGCTGCAATTTTTGAAGCAATTCACGTTGATAATATGGTGGAACCCAACGCGTACGCATAGCAGTTTTCAAAGCAGCCCAAGTAGTTGGAATAGGATATAATCTACAATGTTCAGACCACCATACACATGCAAAACTAGTGAAAGCACAAACGGCAGCAGCAACTCGTCTCTCCTCGGGATATTGTAAACATGTAAATCGTTGTTCGGTTTCTAACTCCCAAGTAAGATATATAACAGGAACATATCTACCCTCAAATGGTGGAATATTCAATTTCAGTTTAGGAATATGGACATCGTCTCGTACCTGAGGTGGTGGTGTAGGCCTACCATTACGAATATATACCTGAGGTCGACCTCCTGGTGGTGGTACAGGTGGCTGCACGTAGTGTTGATTTTGATCAACCTCATCCTCATAATCTCCCACATAATCATCCTCCTCCGCATCAGCAGCAGGAGCCACAGAAGTATCAACAGCAGCACCAACAGTTTGGCCAAACGCAAGAGGAACACGGCTTGCTCGGCGGAGGTCTGCTTCGCGACGTGGAGGTAGTCGTTGTTGTTGTTGTTGGAGAGGTGCGTTAGGTGCAGCGGGTGGTGGTGGTGGAAGACGCGCGAGCAATTCATTAAACTTGTTATCGAGCTTTGTTTCTAACGTCTTCTCAAAGCCAGTGATCTTCTCCATGGCCTCTTCAAAATTGTTCAGCACATCTTGCACCTGTTCAGTCATCATTTGCTGAAACTTATCATGAAGCTCCTTGTTCGATAAATTCTCCCAGTCAATCTCGTCGGCTTGTGATCCTGGCATGGTTAGCAGCAATAGAAACACACAAGAATATGATCCTACAGACTACGAACAAGTGGTGGTGGTGGGTGTCACAAATCCGTCAAGCAAATCTCAAATTCTTACCAGTTCTTACCCAGCAGCAGGCGGTGATCGGCAACCGTTGTAGTCAAAAACTCTCAAAGCTTGGATAGAGTGATTACCAGGGAGAGTCAAACGCACGACGTAGATGTATGTGGAGCTGGGAAGGCTTATAATATGGTAGCAAAAAGGGTCAGCAATAATCAATT
>NW_021306746.1:0-1052 GCF_002162155.2 Triticum dicoccoides
GTGAAGAATTTTGCAGTTTCACCCAAGGCCGACTTTCTGTGGATGTTTACAGCAGGGAGTTCGGTAATCTCGCACGATATGCAACCGAGGAAGTTTCTACTGACGCCAAGAAGCAAGCAAGGTTCCGTAAGGGCCTTAGTCCTGAGCTTCGCCGTGACCTCCGTCTGCATGAGTGCACATCTTTTCAGAAACTTGTCAACAAAGCCATCAGTGCTGAAACTGGTCAGACTGACTATGACGCAACACGCAAGCATGGCCGTGACATGGGTTCCTCATCCGGTGCTGGTCCTCAGAAGCGCCGCGTGTGGGTGCCCAACACCGCCCTGCCACCCAGGTTCACACCGAGGCCATCTTTCCAGGCGCCTCGCCCCGTTCAACAGTCTGCACCGGCCAAGCCCTATGGGGGTCCAACCAACAATGCTCCTCCACGTACCAGTTCTGTGACTTGTTTCAAGTGTGGGGAATCTGGTCACTATATGCGTGAGTGTCCCCAGATCAACCCCAACCAGTCTGCTAAAGCTGTTGGCCGTGGCAAGCCGACAGGGAAAATATTCCACGCCAAGCCGGTCACCGCTTCACGTGGCCATGTCAACTGTATCTCTGCCGAAGAAGCTCAAGAGGATCCCAACGTCGTTCTCGGTACGCTTCTTGTTAATTGCCACCCGGCATCTGTTCTTTTCGATACAGGAGCCTCTCATTCTTTTATATCCGAAAATTATGCTCGTTTGCATAACGTTGCATTCTGTGACATGCCATCCACTATGGAAATTTCTACCCCTGGTTCTAGATGGCAGACCTCTAGGGTAAGTTATGGAAATGAAATCCAAGTCGACAGACTTGTTTTCCTCGCATCTTTGATAGCCCTTAAATCTTCAGATATTAATATCATTTTGGGTATGGACTGGATGTCAGCTCATCAAGCCAAAATTGATTGCTTCTCTAGGACTGTTCAACTCACCCATCCTTCGGGGAAGATAGTCAATGTCTTGACCCGAATAGCCAAGCGACAATTATATTCTCTTAACGCCAGCCCTTTGCCAGACCTTGAGGAC
>NW_021306747.1:0-1354 GCF_002162155.2 Triticum dicoccoides
AGGACGCGGTTCAAGCACACTTTCCTCAGCTACATGTATAAAACTACCATCAAGGCTACCAGACAACACATAAGCTCCTTTTCTGGAACATCACACATGTCTTGTTAAGAGGAAATGGGCAATAGCACCACCAAGTAAATCAATCTCGAAGAAGAAATAAAGTTTCCAGACGTGTTTACTGAACTGTGTTACACTAAATGTACGTCAGGTCCCTTCTCTATAGTTTCATATTGGATAACAATGATGTCCTACGATCATCAAAATGGTGAGGTTAATTTACAAAAACTAACAATTTTTGTTATGATGAAACCTTCTAACTGCATCCAAAGGTTGAGATCAAAGCAAATACATGATCCTCGTTCATACAGTGAACTTTTGACAAGAGGTGCCACATTTGGAGTTTGTGTCAGCCACACACACGATACTTTCTGTGGTACAACCTTTGCTATATCTGGAAAATGTAGAATAAAAAAAAATCTAAGTACCTGTTTTACTTTGGTTTTCCTGATACAACTGATGAATCCCAGGACACCAGCACACATATTGTCTTCACATTCATTCTCTTTCAATGTTAATAGATGTCCCAAAATTTGTATTCTAAGTTCATACCAATCCTGTAGATTCACCATTTTTCTAAACGAATAAGATTTGCATCACATGTGTAAAAAATAATGATTTAAGTACTACAGGATATGCCCAACATCAAAGAGTTCTTTTTCCAGTTAGCTGACTATGATATCCTGTAGTTTACAAAAAGCTCACATATCTAGTTCAAAGGAGTAGCTCTTCAAAATTGAGCAGTGGCCTAAAAACTGAAATATTTGGTATGCTTTCAGAGCTGGTGACTTGCTAACTTCCTTCTGTTATCTAATTTCTGGGCATTGGCATACTGGCATGATAAAGACATGGTGACTTTGCTATAATTAAATACATGTACCCGCGTGATTCTACAGGAAAAATGCAAGGAATGCCCACCAAGTGCATCGCTGCAAGCATGGGAGTTCCTTGCCTCTCCAGCGACTACCATCTGAATCTTCAATCCGTCAAACTTCAATACCTACATGAGGAGGCTTAAGTTTTCAAAATAAAATGGAAGGTCAAATTCAAGCAATTATTAAGCAATGCTATAACTCAACTCACACTGAAGTTGGAGGATCTCCTATCGAGACGAAGCTTGCATTCAGAAGACGTGCCATCATACACATCAATTACAAATATACCAGCTCCCTTCCACGCAAAACTGCATCTGACATGGTCGAATTGGCTGAACATTTCGTAAATGAAGAATCTGAGTGCTCGCAGTTGTTCGTTTCTGTAGAGCCATCATCACTGGTAACATTTAGATCTTGCACGG
>NW_021306748.1:0-1965 GCF_002162155.2 Triticum dicoccoides
ACCTCAATAATTGTTATTTAGTGCCAAGTTTGAGCATGAACATTGTATCTGGATCTCGTTTAATACGAGATGGCTACTCATTTAAATCCGAGAATAATGGTTGTTCTATTTATATGAGAGATATGTTTTATGGTCATGCCCCGATGGTCAATGGTTTATTCTTAATGAATCTCGAACATAATGTTACACATATTCATAGTGTGAATACCAAAAGATGTAAAGTTGATAACGATAGTCCCACATACTTGTGGCACTGCCGCCTTGGTCACATTGGTGTCAAGCGCATGAAGAAGCTCCATGCTGATGGACTTTTAGAGTCTCTCGATTATGAATCATTTGACACATGCGAACCATGCCTCATGGGCAAAATGACCAAGACTCCGTTCTCCGGAACAATGGAGCGAGCAACCAACTTATTGGAAATCGTACATACTGGATATGGTGCGGTCTATGATGTCTCTTACCGATTTACCGCTATCATTTTGGGGATACGCTCTAGAGACAGCTACATTCACTCTAAATAGGGCACCGTCTAAATCCGTTGACATGACACCGTATGAATTATGGTTTGGGAAGAAACCTAAGCTGTTGTTTCTAAAAGTTTAGGGATGCGATGCTTATGTCAAGAAACTTCAACCTGAAAAGCTCTAACCCAAGTCGGAAAAATGCGTCTTCGTAGGAAACCCTAAGGAAACCGTTGGGTATACCTTCTACCTTAGATCCGAAGGCAAGATCTTTGTTGCCAAGAACGGATCCTTTCTGGAAAAAGAGTTTCTCTCGAAAGGAGTAAGTGGGAGGAAAGTAGAACTCGATGAAGTACTACCTCTTGAACCGGAAAGTAGTGCAGCTCACGACAATGTTCCTGTGGTGCCTACACCGACTGGAGAGGAAATTAATGATGATGATCAAGGTACTTCGGATCAAGTTGCTACTGAACTTTGTAAGTCCACAAGGACACCTTCCACACCATAGTGGTATGGCAACCCTGTCCTAAAAATCATGTTGTTAGACAACGGTGAACCTTCAAACTATGAAGAAGTGATGGCGGGCCCAGATTCCAACAAATGGCTAGAAGCCATGCAATCCGAGATAAAATCCATGTATGAAAACAAAGTATGGACTTTGACTGACTTGCCCGATGATCGGCGAGCGATAGAAGACAAATGGATCTTTAAGAAGAAGACGGACGCGGATGGTAATGTTACCATCTATAAAGCTCGACTTGTCGCTAAGGGTTATCGGCAAGTTCAAGGGGTTGACTACGATGAGACTTTTTCTCCCGTAGCGAAGCTGAAGTCCGTCTGAATCATGTTAGCTATTGCCGCATACTATGATTATGAGATATGGTAGATAGACGTCAAAACGGCATTCCTTAACGGCTATCTTAAGGAAGAACTGTATATGATGCAGCCGGAAGGTTTTGTCGATCCTAAGAATGCTAAAAAGTATGCAAGCTCTAGCGATCCATTTATGGGCTGGTGCAAGCATCTCGGAGTTGGAACATTCGCTTTGATGAGATGATCAAAGCGTTTGGGTTTATGCAGACTTATGGAGAAGCCTGCGTTTACAAGAAAGTGAGTGGGAGCTCTGTAGCATTTCTCATATTATATGTAGATGACATACTTTTGATGGGAAATCATATAGAACTTTTGGACAGCATTAAGGCCTACTTGAATAAGTGTTTTTCAATGACGGACCTTGGAGAAGCTCTTACAAATTAGGCATCAAGATCTATAGGGATAGATCGAGACGCCTCATAGGTCTTTCACAAAGCACATACCTTGATAAGATATTGAAGAAGTTCAATATGGATCAGTCCAAGAAAGGGTTCTTGCCTGTATTGCAAGTTGTGAGATTGAGCTCAGCTCAATGCCCGACCACGACAGAAGATAAAGAAGAGATGAGTGTCATCCCCTATGCCTCAGCCATAGGATCTATTATGTATGCCATGTTGTGTACCAGACC
>NW_021306749.1:0-1315 GCF_002162155.2 Triticum dicoccoides
TTTGTGCCAAGTAGAACCTTTGGGAAGACTTGGGGAAAGTCTTGTTGATCATGCTGTAAAAAACAGAAACTTTAGCGCTCACGAGAATTATTGACATTTTTATTTTGAGAGTGATATTTAGTTAATTCTTTTTGCAGATGATTAATAGATAAATTCCTCAGGTCCATAAATTTATTTGAGAATTTTATGAGGTCCATAAGTATACGTTTGATCCAGATTACTACAGACTGTTCTGTTTTTGACAGATTCTGTTTTCATTGTGTTGTTTGCTTATTTTGATGAATCTATGGCTAGTAAAATAGTTTATAAACCATAGAGAAGTTGGAATACATTAGGTTTAACACCAATATAAATAAATAATGAGTTCATTACAGTACCTTGAAGTGGTGATTTACTTTCTTATACTAACGGAGCTTACGAGTTTTCTGTTAAGTTTTGTGTTGTGAAGTTTTCAAGTTTTGGGTAAAGATTCGATGGACTATGGAATAAGGAGTGGCAAGAGCCTAATCTTGGGGATTCCCAAGGCACCCCAAGGAAATATTAAAGGAAAACCAAGAGCCTAAGCTTGGGGATGCCCCGGAAGGCATCCCCTCTTTCGTCTACTCCCATTGGTAACTTTACTTGGAGCTATATTTTTATTCACCACATGATATGTGTTTTGCTTGGAGTGTCAATTTATTTTGTTAGGATTTTCTTGATGTTATTTAGATAATGTTTTGCATCTTTTATTTCAATAAAAGTGGCATTGATAGCCTTTACTATGCCTATGTTACAGGTATACATGTTGCTGTTTGAAAACAGAAAGTTTACCGCTGTTGCAATAATTCCCTAGAAAAGTCAGAATGTGATAAAATGTTGAAACCTTTTGAATATTAAGCTCTGATAAATTTACTACAGTGGGAATTTTCTTTCATATTTTTTGGAGCTATGGAAGTATGGATGTTGCTGCATTCTTTACAGACTGTCCTGTTTAGGCAGATTGCTGTTATGTTTGCATTGTTTGCATATGTTTGCTTCTTTAATGATTCTATTTGAGGATAGGACTATTAAATATGCAGAGGCCTATAGTATGCAATGTTGAATAATAGTTTTATTTATTTGCTACAGTAGAGTATGATAAGGTTTTGGCAATGGTTTATACTAACTTATCTCACGAGTCCTTGTTGAGTTTTGTGTGGATGAAGCTTTTGATATTTAGGGAGACCGTGATATGAGAGGAATTAAGGAGACACAGAAGCTCAAGCTTGGGGATGCCCAAGGCACCCCAAGATAATATTTCAAGAAGTCTCAAGCGTCTAAGCTTGGGGATGCCCCG
>NW_021306750.1:0-1852 GCF_002162155.2 Triticum dicoccoides
CAGACCTGAACCTCCGTCAGCAGAGATGGATGGAGACTGTTGCAGACTTTGATTTGGGTATTTCCTATACCCCAGGCAAGGCTAATGTAATGGCTGATGCCTTGAGCCGCAAGTCTTACTGCAACCACCTCCAGGTTCACAAAGTTCAGCCTTCACTTGTTGAAGAATTCAGAAAGCTAAACCTCCATATTGTTCCTCCGGGTGCACTCGCCCCCCCTCCTCCGGAGTTCCGCAAGATGAATCTCCGTGTTGTTTCCCAGGGCTCTCTCTATACCCTGGCTGTTGAACCCGATCTCGTGGGCACCATAAAGACAATGCAGGGATTTGACTCTGAAGTCTACAAGATTAAGCAAGACCTCAAAGAAGGAAGTCCCTCATCCTTCACTATTGCTGATGATGGCGCCTTGTACTTCAAAGGCCGCCTAGTGGTGCCGTGTAAGAAGGAAAACCTGAATATGACTCAGGAGGTTATGAAAGAAGCTCATGATACGCCTCTATGTATCCATCCTGGTAGTACGAAGATGTATCAAGACATTCGTCAGAGATTCTGGTGGTCTAACATGAAGCAAGACATTGCTCGTTATGTTGCTGAATGTGACGTTTGCCGTCGTATCAAAGCAGAACATCAAAGGCCTGCTGGAACTATGCAACCTATATCTATTCCTGAATGGAAATGGGACCATGTCGAGATGGACTTCGTTACTGGATTCCCCAAATCGCAGAAAGGCAATGATGCTATTCTTGTCGTCATTGACCGACTTTCTAAAGTTGCACATTTTCTGGCTGTCAAGGAAACGATCACTGCTAGTCAGCTTGCAACTCTCTACATGTCCAGAATTGTATCGCTTCACGGTATTCCGCTGGTTATCAGTTCAGACCGTGGCAGTTTATTCACTTCAAGATTCTGGGCAAGTTTCCAAGAAGCTATGGGCACTCATCTGTCTTTCAGTACTGCTTTTCATCCCCAGTCACAAGGGCAAGTTGAACGTGTCAACCAAGTTCTCGAAGACATGCTTCGAGCTTGTGTTATTTCCTTCGGCAAGAAATGGGAGGAATCTCTTCCGTATGCTGAGTTCTCTTATAATAATAGCTATCAAGCTAGTCTGAAGATGGCCCCCTTCGAAGTGTTATATGGACGAAAGTGCCGAACCCCTCTGAACTGGTCAGAAACTGGGGAACGTCCACTCTTTGGTCCGGATATTATCCAACATGCCGAAGATCAAGTCCGCATTATTCGCGAGAATCTCAAGACTGCTCAGTCCCGCCAAAAGAGTAATTATGACCGTCATCATAAAGACATGGTCTATCAACCTGGCGAAAAGGCCTATCTTCGCGTTACACCAATGAAGGGTGCTCACCGCTTCGGGATCAAGGGCAAGCTAGCTCCTCACTATATTGGCCCATTCACTATTCTGGAAAGGCGTGGAAAAGTGGCATATCAACTGGAGCTTCCGTCGAACCTTTCTCAGGTTCACGATGTGTTCCATGTGTCACAACTCCGCCGTTGCTTCAAGGACCCAATCCGAGCTGTGGATCATGAAGTGCTCGAATTGCAACAGGACCTCTCCTATAAAGAGCATCCGGTCCGCATTCTCGACCAAGCTGAACGCCGCACACGCCAGAAGGCGATCAAGTTCCTCAAGGTCCAGTGGTCGAATCACTCTGAAGACGAAGCCACCTGGGAACGCGAGGATCGCCTGCGTGATGAATACCCCGCACTGTTTCCTTCTACCTCCTAAAATCTCGGGACGAGATTTCTTGTAGTGGAGGAGATTTGTAACGCCCGGATGATCTTGCTACAGTAATCCCCGCTAATGGTGCCACGTCACCTCGGTTACTGTGGATAAACTCG
>NW_021306751.1:0-639 GCF_002162155.2 Triticum dicoccoides
CTCCCGCCGCCGTCCCCGACCGCGTCCTCCGCCGCCGGCCACTTCCACGGAGCTCCCGCGCCAGCAGATCGACACCGCCGGGCCCGTCCAGCCCGTCTCTTCCCCGGCCCGCCCGAACCGCGGCGTCCACGAGTTTCTTCACCTTGGCAGGAATCTTCTTCCTGGGGCGCTCGCCCTCGACATCACCATGCTCATCGCGACTGATCTTATAGCGCAATGCACCACATACCGGGCAAGCGTTCAAATCCTCGTACTCACCGCGGTAGAGGATGCAATCATTTGGGCATGCATGTATCTTCTGCACCTCTAACCCTATAGAGCAGACAGCCTTCTTTGCTTCGTACGTACTCTCGGGCAATTCGTTGTCCTTTGGAAGCATATCCTTTATCATTACCAGCAACTTTCCAAATCCCTTGTCAGATACACCATTCTCTGCCTTCCATTGCAGCAATTCCAGTGTGGTGCCCAGCTTTTTCTTGTCACCTACGCAATTCGGGTACAACAATTTTTTGTGATCCTCTAACATGCGCTGCAACTTCTTCTTCTCCAAATCACTTGCGCAGTTTCTCTTTGCATCGGCAATGGCCCGACCTAGATCATCAACGGGCTCATCTGATGCCTCTTCTTCAGCTTCTTCCC
>NW_021306752.1:0-992 GCF_002162155.2 Triticum dicoccoides
CAGTTCAGATCGGTGGTGGGAACGACGAGGTGGCCATGAAGCATTTGCCCCTCATGTTGGAAGGTTCTGCCAGGGCATGGTTGACTCAATTACCTCCTAGCAGCATTTACACTTGGGAAGATCTGTCCCGAGTGTTCGTCAGAACGTTTGAAGGGACTTGCAAGCGACCAGCGGGATTGACAGAGTTGCAAGTTTGCGTGCAGAAAACTAATGAGACTCTCAGAGAGTATATTCAGAGGTGGATCACTTTGCACCACACTGTGGAAAATGTCTCTGATCATCAGGCAGTATGCGCCTTCAAAGACGGCGTCAAGAACAGAGAACTGAGTTTGAAATTTGGTCGAACCGGTGACATGACCTTGAGTCGGATGATGGAGATTGCTACCAAGTACGCCAACGGCGAAGAAGAAGACCGACTCCGAAGCGGCAGGCACAAGCCGAGTCAGTCGGAAAAAGGAAACGCCAGTCGGAAACAGAAGCGGAAGGCTGAACCGGCAGCTCCTGGAGAGGCTCTGGCTGTGACTCAAGGAAAGGTTAAGGGGAAACCAAAAGGATCCTGGAACCCCAAGAAGGTAAAGGATAAAGAGGGGAACGACGTGATGGATATGCCGTGTCACATTCACACGAAGAAAGATGAAGAGGGGAATATCATTTACCCAAAGCACACCACTCGCCAATGTCGACTCCTGATCCAGCAGTTTCAGGGAAAACAGTCTAAGGACAAGGAGAAGGAGTCGGACAAGGCCGAAGACAAAGAGGACAGTGAGGGAGGATATCCGCATATCAACTCCACTCTGATGATCTTTGCAGATGTGGAAAGCAGAAGTCGACTGAAAGTGATTAACCGAGAGGTGAACATGGTTGCCCCAGCAAAGGCAAATTATCTGAAGTGGTCTCAAACACCCATCACATTCGACCAATCTGATCACCCGACTCATATTGCCACCCCCGGGAGGCAAGCTTTGGTGGTCGATCCAGTTGTCGAAGGCACT
>NW_021306753.1:0-1185 GCF_002162155.2 Triticum dicoccoides
GTGACGTGGCATCATTAGTGGGGATTACTGTAGCTTAATCACCCGGGCGTCACAATTCTCCTCCACTACAAGAAATCTCGTCCCGAGATTTAAGAGGGGAGCAAGGGGGAAAGGTCTGGTTACGATAATCTAACGGATCTTCTCGAAGAAGTTAATCCCTTTCGTTGATGTCTTCAATCCTTTATTCCGATGCATCATGATAAACTGGTCATCATTTCTTCGGGAACTCCATCGTACTTACGAAAGATAAGGGCCAGCTCACTACGACATAAAGCTTTTAAGGGAAACAATCTGGGGCTAACCCATGAATTAGTATAAGATTATCTCTCGAGTTGAACATATGAAATACCTCGAGAGTAAGGTACGAAGGTACCATAATAGGCTCCAAGCGGGTGAGAAAGGGGTTTAGAGTAGCGAGAGTAAGTATCGCGTCTGATACCAGAATAGATCACTATGACGGTGGCCCGTGAATTACATATGAGTCCACGCAGGAGGAATAACCTTGGGAACAGGGGGTGTACAGGAGAGTCTGGTTCCGATCCTGTGGAACTGTGGGTTATGGGCCCACCATGTGGGTTAAAAGTAGAAAGGGGGGGGGGCTGACATCTTGTACGATCACGATAGCAAGGCATGTCAGAGAGTAGCATGTCAGTTATGTCGGCAACAATGTCGGTACCAAGGGCGAGGGACGAAGAGAACCATTTTCCTGCTCGTTGAACGAGGCAGACCAGTAGGCGAAGTTCTCGTCCATCGGTGGTTACCGGAATGTCATCAACAAAAGTAACAGGGTCTTACTGACAGAATTGTACAACGAGGTGTTTACATAAGCAGGAGAATATTACTGCTCAGATCATATAGTTCACAAGAAAGGTTAAACCAACAATGGAAGGAAAATATGATCATCAGATTAAACAGAACAGTGGAAAGGAAATTATGTTTAACCACATATTTCAAGGGTATATCCTTCCCAAGGATAAGCAGAGCATGATATCCATGACAGGATATAATGTAGAAAACTCTTTAGGTAGGGGAGAGAATTTTCATGACATTACCCATACAACGGTGTTTGGATAATTGAGCAAGAAACATTTAGCATTGGGCTTCAAATGTTCTTGTTGAAATCAGAGTATCACAGACATGCTTCGAGATAGCATTGACATGGTCTTCAAGCAAAGGCCGGTTTTT
>NW_021306754.1:0-901 GCF_002162155.2 Triticum dicoccoides
GAAGAACATGGTGGAGATGATTCTGATCATGAGACGCAATACATGGCTCCTGAAGACGCTGACAGGTATGAATGTTTAGTTGCTCAACGTGTTTTGAGTGTGCAGGTCACACAAGCTGAGCAAAATCAGAGGCACAATTTGTTCCATACCAAGGGAGTTGTGAAGGAACGTTCTGTGCGCGTCATAATAGACGGAGGGAGCTGCAACAACTTGGCTAGCATGGAGATGGTGGAGAAGCTTTCTCTCACCACAAGACCACATCCACATCCTTACTACATCCAATGGTTCAACAACAGCGGCAAGGTTAAGGTAACACGTACTGTTCGTGTGCATTTTAGTATCTCTACATATGCTGATTATGTTGATTGTGATGTGGTACCTATGCAAGCATGTTCCTTATTACTTGGTAGACCATGGCAATTTGATAAAAAAATTGTACACCATGGTAGAAATAATGAGTATACTCTTGTTCATAAGGATAAAAATATTACTTTGCTTCCTATGACTCCTGATTCCATTTTGAAAGATGATATTAATAGAGCTAATAAAGCAAAACAGGAGACGAATAAGAGTGAAAATCAGATTGTGGCAAAAGAATTCGAGCAACAAATGAAGCCTAATAGTAAACCATCTAGTGTTGCTTCTGAAATTAAATTGAAAAGTGCATGTTTATTTGCCACCAAATCTGATATTGATGAGCTAGATTTCAGCAAATCTGTTTGCTATGCTTTTGTGTGCAAAGAGGCATTATTTTCATTCGAGGACGTGCCTTCCTCTTTGCCTCCTGCTGTCACTAACATTTTGCAGGAGTTCGCTGACGTCTTTCCACAAGACGTGCCACCGGGATTACCGCCTATTCGAGGGATTGAGCATCAAATTGACTTAATTCCCGGTGCTTCAC
>NW_021306755.1:0-905 GCF_002162155.2 Triticum dicoccoides
TTGAAGTTCTTTTTACCCTTGCCTTTCTTGAACTTAGTGGTTTTATTGACCATCAACACTTGATGTTCCTTCCTGACTTCTACCTCCGCTGATTTCAGCATAGCAAATACTTCAGGAATGGTCTTTTCCATCCCCTGCATATTGAAGTTCATCACAAAGCTCTTGTAGCTTGGTGGAAGCGACTGGAGGATTCTGTCAATGACCGCATCATCCGGGAGATTAACTCCCAGCTGAGTCAAGCGGTTATGCAACCCAGACATAGTGAGTATGTGCTCACTGACAGAACTGTTTTCCTCCATCTTACAGCTGAAGAATTTGTCGGAGACTTCATATCTCTCGACCCGGGCATGAGCTTGGAAAACCATTTTCAGCTCTTCAAACATCTCATATGCTCCATGTCTCTCAAAACGCTTTTGGAGCCCCGGCTCTAGGCTGTAAAGCATGCCACACTGAACGAGGGAGTAGTCATCGAAACGTGCCTGCCAATCGTTCATAACGTCTTGTTCCGCAGGGAGAACGGGTGCGTCACCAAGCGGTGCTTGTAGGACATAATCTTTCTTGGCAGCTATGAGGATGATCCTCAGGTTCCGGACCCAGTCCGTATAGTTGCTGCCATCGTCTTTCAGCTTAGTTTTCTCTAGGAACGCGTTGAAGTTGAGGACTACGTTGGCCATTTGATCTACAAGACATATTGCAAAGATTTTAGACTAAGTTCATGATAATTAAGTTCAACTAATCAAATTATTAGTGAACTCCCACTTAGATTAGACATCCCTCTAGTCATCTAAGTATTACATGATCCGAGTTAAACTAGACCGTGTCCGATCATCACGTGAGACGGACTAGTCAACATCGGTGAACATCTTCATGTTGATCGTATCTTCTATACGACTCATGCTCGACCT
>NW_021306756.1:0-547 GCF_002162155.2 Triticum dicoccoides
CATAACACTCTCTACTTCTTTGCACATGCAATGCGGGTGGAATGATGATACCTTGCCAAGTTTCAACGTTTTCAGAGTTCATTTTGTAGTGCTTTTCACTTTCACGGTGATTTAGCTCTGAAAACAAATCAGTAAATGCATCAAAAATAGCAAATTATGTCAGAAAGGGTTGAAAGTTGATGACGTGGATTTGAATTGTACATCTCAACGCAAAAAAGTATGGAGTTCTACTAAGTTATTAAAATATTGAATAGCCGGTGTAACAGATGAGTTTTCGTACGAAACCCTGATACTTGCTAAGAGATTGTCCAGTTTGTACACGAAGTGCACCCAGTTTTTGCCGAAACTATCTCTACTTTTTTGCACATGCTATGCGGGTGAAATGATGACACCTTGCCAAGTTTCAACCTTTTCAGAGTTCGTTTTGTAGTGCTTTTCACTTTCACGGTGATTTAGCTCTGAAAATAAATCAGTAAATGCATAAAAAAATAGCAAATAATGTCAGAAAGGGTTGAAAGTTGATGACGTGGATTTTAATTGTGCATCT
>NW_021306757.1:0-1566 GCF_002162155.2 Triticum dicoccoides
GCCAAGTTTGGTCGTAGTCGCGGCAGCAAAGGGATGAAACGAGGAGACCGCACCCACCTCGTTCCCGCCTCCGTCAAAGGCGTGAGAAAGGTCGAGCGACGTGGGAAGGCGGCAGGGCCTGTTGCCGGGAGATGAAATGTCTGTCCAAGGGATACCAAGGATTTGCTCCTTGGCGTGGGTTCAACTCGCGAGACAAATAACCCGGCAAGCATCCCCTTTTCATTAAAAAACATCCCACTCAGGTACAGTCCATAGAGGATGAAAAACATGAAAGAGAGGATTACAAGTTTTAGATACAGCTAAGGCCCGAAGGCTTACAAATTAAAAAGATAAGATGCCTGTAATCCCTTTCCTGTCCCTCTCTTTAGGAGGCAGGTCAAGGAGGCGAAAAGGGCAAAAGGAGCGCCTAGGCGAGCTACGGGTGCCAGAAGACACCAAGAGAACATCCCGGGGGCCGTCCGAAGGCTGGACGGCGATGGCGGCGCTGGAAGCGGGGCTCGAAGACGGGGCGGCAGGACGTCAGCATGCTATTGAGGGCACCACGCCCTCGTACTCCGACCTGACGGCCTTGTCGCCAGCCCTCTTCCCCTTCCACAGCCTCCCTACGCCAGCCGCCCAAGGAGACGACCCCGGGGAGTTCAAGGAGCCGGCGACGCGGATGATGGGGTCGCCGGTGCCACGCGAAGCGGCGCCCGACGCCTAGTCGGACCCGCCACCCCGCCGCCCGCTACCCTCATCGTCGCTGTCGCTCTCCTCCTCATCACTCTCGCTCGAGGAGGAGCCTTCGCTGTCGGAGGAGCTGTCCACGCAGCACTTCGCCCGAGTGCCGAAGCACCCGAAGACCTTGACGGAGAGGAGATCGCCCTCCATCAACTTAAAATGGAGGGTAAACCCCTCCATCAGGCTGTGGATACGGGCGAACGTCTTCCACCCTCGATCAAGATACATCACATTAGGGGCTGGGAATACAACACGGACTCGCGTGCCACTGATCCCACAGCCCCTCATGTGCAGTCTCAGTGTCTCGGGCGGGTCCAACTCCATCGCGCTCGCAAACGGAGCTGGAAGCCGGAGGCGACGACGAGGCGCCCGGCGCAGCTTGACGAAGAACTCGCAAGGGTCGTCCCCTATATGGACCACCATGGGGGGAGGAGCCGCCGACGGAGGCGATGCTGGCGCGCCGCCCCGCCCGCCTCTTCCCCGAGCGCCTCGACCTCGTCCTTGACCTCGTCCACGACCTCGCCCCCTCCCTCTTCCCCTTATGGCTGGCTCTGCCACCACGGGCGCGGGAGAGGGAGAGATGCGCTGTCTGGCGGCGACCCTCGCCGCCACCGATGAAGGACCTGGGTTCCCTTTCTCCATGGCGAATGAGAGAAAGGGGAGCAGAAGCTGAAGAAAGGAGGAGATGAGAGAGTGCGGGTTTCTGTGCTCCCCTCCCGCTCTTTATAAAGGAGCGAGGTGGGGGCTCGGCCGCCCCGCTCAGCGAATCAAGGCACGGGAAGAGCAAGGAGTCGGGGCCAACCCGCTGCCTCTGCTCGCGACGGCCCAGTTTCCCACTTCCACCAT
>NW_021306758.1:0-1141 GCF_002162155.2 Triticum dicoccoides
GCCAAGTTTGGTCGTAGTCGCGGCAGCAAAGGGATGAAACGAGGAGACCGCACCCACCTCGTTCCCGCCTCCGTCAAAGGCGTGAGAAAGGTCGAGCGACGTGGGAAGGCGGCAGGGCCTGTTGCCGGGAGATGAAATGTCTGTCCAAGGGATACCAAGGATTTGCTCCTTGGCGTGGGTTCAACTCGCGAGACAAATAACCCGGCAAGCATCCCCTTTTCATTAAAAAACATCCCACTCAGGTACAGTCCATAGAGGATGAAAAACATGAAAGAGAGGATTACAAGTTTTAGATACAGCTAAGGCCCGAAGGCTTACAAATTAAAAAGATAAGATGCCTGTAATCCCTTTCCTGTCCCTCTCTTTAGGAGGCAGGTCAAGGAGGCGAAAAGGGCAAAAGGAGCGCCTAGGCGAGCTACGGGTGCCAGAAGACACCAAGAGAACATCCCGGGGGCCGTCCGAAGGCTGGACGGCGATGGCGGCGCTGGAAGCGGGGCTCGAAGACGGGGCGGCAGGACGTCAGCATGCTGTCGAGGGCACCACGCCCTCGTACTCCGACCTGACGGCCTTGTCGCCAGCCCTCTTCCCCTTCCACAGCCTCCCTACGCCAGCCGCCCAAGGAGACGACCCCGGGGAGTTCAAGGAGCCGGCGACGCGGATGATGGGGTCGCCGGTGCCACGCGAAGCGGCGCCCGACGCCTAGTCGGACCCGCCACCCCGTCGCCCGCTACCCTCATCGTCGCTGTCGCTCTCCTCCTCATCACTCTCGCTCGAGGAGGAGCCTTCGCTGTCGGAGGAGCTGTCCACGCAGCACTTCGCCCGAGTGCCGAAGCACCCGAAGACCTTGACGGAGAGGAGATCGCCCTCCATCAACTTAAAATGGAGGGTAAACCCCTCCATCAGGCTGTGGATACGGGCGAACGTCTTCCACCCTCGATCAAGATACATCACATTAGGGGCTGGGAATACAACACGGACTCGCGTGCCACTGATCCCACAGCCCCTCATGTGCAGTCTCAGTGTCTCGGGCGGGTCCAACTCCATCGCGCTCGCAAACGGAGCTGGAAGCCGGAGGCGACGACGAGGCGCCCGGCGCAGCTTGACGAAGAACTCGCAAGGGTCGTCCCCTATATGGACCACC
>NW_021306759.1:0-1105 GCF_002162155.2 Triticum dicoccoides
TGTAGTAAGGATGTGGATGTGGTCTTGTGGTGAGAGAAAGCTTCTCCACCATCTCCATGCTAGCCAAGTTGTTGCAGCTCCCTCCGTCTATTATGACGCGCACAGAACGTTCCTTCACAACTCCCTTGGTATGGAACAAATTGTGCCTCTGATTTTGCTCAGCTTGTGTGACCTGCACACTCAAAACACGTTGAGCAACTAAACATTCATACCTGTCAGCGTCTTCAGGAGCCATGTATTGCGTCTCATGATCAGAATCATCTCCACCATGTTCTTCACGTGTAATAAGAGCCAATGTTTCCTCATCATAGTCACTAGCGGACTCATATCCACCATCCGCGGTAGCAATCATCACACGCGGAGATTTGCATTCCCTCGCATAATGACCTCCTCCCTTACAACGACGACAAATAATATCACTTGTGTGCCCTGTTGATGCCATGGAAGAAGAAGAACGCTGTGCAGGACCCGCAGGTGTGCTCTTGGAAGATAATGGTGGTTGTGCCTGTTTTCTTGTATCACGGCTGGAGGTGGCACCGGATGGAGGTGCTGGTGCAGTTGAAGTAGAAGATGCACGTGGTGTCCATGATGAAGGTCGGCCTGCAGAAAAGTTAGTTCGCCCCAATGCTTGTCGATCCTGCACTTCATGTTCAGCTTTACAAGCAAGATGGAATAAACGAGTGATATTAGTATACTCCTTATAGTCTAGAATGGTCTGAGTCTCTCTATTTAATCCACCCAGAAAACGTGCAAGCATAGCTTCATTCTCCTCAACAATACCACATCTAATCATGCCAGTTTGTAATTCCTGATAATATTCTTCTACAGAATTTTTCCCTTGTCTTAAACGCTGCAATTTTTGAAGCAATTCACGTTGATAATATGGTGGAACCCAACGCGTACGCATAGCAGTTTTCAAAGCAGCCCAAGTAGTTGGAATAGGATATAATCTACAATGTTCAGACCACCATACACATGCAAAACTAGTGAAAGCACAAACAGCAGCAGCAACTCGTCTCTCCTCAGGATATTGTAAACATGTAAATCGTTGTTCAGTTTCTAACTCCCAAGTAAGATATATATCAGGAACATATCTACCCTCAAA
>NW_021306760.1:0-971 GCF_002162155.2 Triticum dicoccoides
GCTGGGATTAGACTTACGTTTTATTCAAAAATTCCAGCTAACTCTCTCTCAAACAAAAGAAAAATGAATCTAATTAGTCTGTTGTAAATTTTCTGCTGCACTTGTGCACATAAGTTATTCACCTGGTCTGTTACTGAGGAGTATCTCCATTTCATTTAACCGTCACAACCACAAATGCCAAATTTTCAACTCCTAGCAAGAAGAAAAGGAAGTTCACTTGGTTAAATGGAACCATGGTTCGCCTACCTTGAAATTGATGTACCAGGAGGCTAGGAGGATGCCTTTAGATGTTTGGTTTTGGTGAGCCACCAATAAAAGCTTGCTGATGGGATGCAAAGACTAAGGTAAAGAATTGTCAACTGTTTAAGTGAGGTAGAAGGTTATGCCTACTGTACTGCCAGCTTAAATATAATGCCTATTTCATCAAAAAGAAAAATGTAATGCCTAAGATCCACTATCCTGAACCATCTTAGAACAATTACTGCTGTCGATATTTTTTAGTTTCAAACTTCAAAATGATAGCTATACTGTTCTGAATTTTTAGGATATCAACAGTTGTTTGTATCTTTGAGTGTCTAATTCCAAGTCGAAATCGAGATAGTTAACTGCTGATAAGCTGAGGGTAGTACTAATCGCCATCTTTATCTCCATTTGACAAATAGAGATGAACTCCTTTCAAATTCGGGTTAGTTGAGTTGGGAGCTGTGTTCCAGTTATGTCTGATTATCTCCTGAAACCCGGATTTCAGTTTCTGATTCCCTGTGTTCCACTGGCGGTGACCATCAGGCCTCACCAGCATAATTTTGTGCATGATCAATGGTGTTCTGTTCTGATAGGGGAGTAGTAGTAGGAATGGAGAAGGAGGAGGTGGTCGTACCTTGGGTAGGCGGGTCGACGGTGGTGTGGACGGGGCGGGGTCGAGGTGGGGCAGCGGCGTCGGGGCGGGGTCGAGGCGGCGTCGGGGCGGCGGG
>NW_021306761.1:0-2075 GCF_002162155.2 Triticum dicoccoides
GCAAGAGTGGAACAAAACACCAGGCATAAGACCGAGCCTTCCACCCTTTACCAAGTATATAGATGCATTAATTAAATAAGAGGTATTGTGATATCCCAACAGGTAAACATGTTCCAACAAGGAACAACATCTCCATGTTCCAACAAGGAACAAACTTCAATCTTCACCTGCAACTAACAACGCTATAAGAGGGGCTGAGCAAAGCGGTAACATAGCCAAACAACGGTTTGCTGGGACAAGGTGGCTTAGAGGCTTGGTTCAACAATATAGGAGGCATGATATGCAAGTGGTAGGTATCGCAGCATAGGCATAGCAAAAGAGCGAGCATCTAGCAAGCAAAGATAGAAGTGATTTCGAGGGTATGATCATCTTGCCTGAGATCCCACAAAGAAGAAGAACGAGTCCATGAAGAAGACAAACAGACGTTGTCGAACGAATTCTCACAACACGATGTTACCGAATTACCGAGACGAAGTACACTAGAAAGAAAGCAAACAACATAGTAAACAACCATTACAACAACATGGCACGATGCGCAAACAAGTATGATGCATGTCCGGTTTAATGAGGCATGGCATGGCAAACTGCACAAACAACACTACAAGTTAAATGGAGCTCAATATGCAACGAGTTGCATATTGACGGAACACCACATTCAAGTTATTTAGTTCGATCCCGTTTATGTACCCAACAATTTTAAATGTTGATTAACATGGCAAGAGGTGAAGCAAAAGATAACTACCTATCTAGGCAAGTTTAAATGAGGCCGGAACAACAAGCAACAAGTCCGGATAATCCTCATGAGCATAATTATGGTTTTGGTACTGATCTGCCCTATACATAATTTTAATGTTGTTAAACATGCAAAGCAAGGTCACCATGATAAACTATGCAGTTTTCTACCCCATTTACATATAAAGTTCATTTAAAACCGAGCAACGGTTATTAAGTTATGAATTAAAGCATTTTAGCAAGTTATTTAAGCAAGTTTAAACAAACAGCATTTTAAACATTTTGAACATGGATGAAAGTGGCATATTATGAAACTAGACAAAATTCAAAGCAACTTCCATATTAAGTTTGTTTTAATCCGATGCACGGTTTGTGAGTTATTATATGCATGTTGTCTAGGGACTTTTCTGTAAAACAGCAGTTTTCTGGATAATAGCTAAAATGCAGCAGCAGGAAAAAACACAAATGGCTGAAACTGGTTGGCCCAATCAGCGGAAAAAAATATCAGAGGGCACTGGGGGGCTGCTCACCCTGGGCCGAGGCCCACGCGGTCGAGAGGCTGGCCGGCAGGGGCGCGCGGCGCGCGGCTGGGCCGCGGCTAGAAGCGGTGCTGGGCCGCGGATGGAGAGGAGGCCGGCCCACCTGCGTGGACGAGGCCAGCGATGCGGACGACATTGTCCTCCTCCGACGAGGACGAGCGGTGGCGGCTTGCAGACTCCGGCGAAAATGGCGTGGGGAGGAGCTGGGATTGAACGGCGGCATCAGATCCGGGCGGATCTAGACCTAGGGGACCCGTTCCCGACGCTGGTGGCACCCGGTGATGCAAGGTCGGCTGGATCTGGCAGCAAAAGCCTCACCTGTGAGAGAGAGAATGAGAGGTGAGCGCTGGGAGGAGAAGAAAGAGAGAAGAGACAGGGACGCCGGAGCTCTGGCCTCAGGTGGACGTCGTCGGCGGCAGCACTCCAGTGGCCGGTAGAAGGAGGCGAAGCGCGAGGCGGCGCGGGGCTCCAGCGGGAGGAGGCATACAAGCGAGCGAGCGAGCATGCTTGGGCGCACAGCGGTAGGGCGATTCGGGCCCGGGCGGCCCGGGGCGGGCCTCCCATTGGCTTTGATGGCCGCTGCGAAGTGGGGCGTAGGAGGGACGCGTGGCGCCTTCCCGTTGGCTGCGGGCGTCCTACGTGGTGGCGGCTGGCCACCAGGATGGCGCCAAGTGGCACGGACGAGGTAGCCGGCGGTGGAAATAGAGGAGAGGAGGTGGGAGGCGGTTGGCTGATGATTGGGGGTGCGGATTTCGAGGAGGAGGAAGGAGAAAAGGCCCAAAATGGCATGGAGGGGGTCTATAT
>NW_021306762.1:0-2053 GCF_002162155.2 Triticum dicoccoides
GCAAGAGTGGAACAAAACACCAGGCATAAGACCGAGCCTTCCACCCTTTACCAAGTATATAGATGCATTAATTAAATAAGAGGTATTGTGATATCCCAACAGGTAAACATGTTCCAACAAGGAACAACATCTCCATGTTCCAACAAGGAACAAACTTCAATCTTCACCTGCAACTAACAACGCTATAAGAGGGGCTGAGCAAAGCGGTAACATAGCCAAACAACGGTTTGCTGGGACAAGGTGGCTTAGAGGCTTGGTTCAACAATATAGGAGGCATGATATGCAAGTGGTAGGTATCGCAGCATAGGCATAGCAAAAGAGCGAGCATCTAGCAAGCAAAGATAGAAGTGATTTCGAGGGTATGATCATCTTGCCTGAGATCCCACAAAGAAGAAGAACGAGTCCATGAAGAAGACAAACAGACGTTGTCGAACGAATTCTCACAACACGATGTTACCGAATTACCGAGACGAAGTACACTAGAAAGAAAGCAAACAACATAGTAAACAACCATTACAACAACATGGCACGATGCGCAAACAAGTATGATGCATGTCCGGTTTAATGAGGCATGGCATGGCAAACTGCACAAACAACACTACAAGTTAAATGGAGCTCAATATGCAACGAGTTGCATATTGACGGAACACCACATTCAAGTTATTTAGTTCGATCCCGTTTATGTACCCAACAATTTTAAATGTTGATTAACATGGCAAGAGGTGAAGCAAAAGATAACTACCTATCTAGGCAAGTTTAAATGAGGCCGGAACAACAAGCAACAAGTCCGGATAATCCTCATGAGCATAATTATGGTTTTGGTACTGATCTGCCCTATACATAATTTTAATGTTGTTAAACATGCAAAGCAAGGTCACCATGATAAACTATGCAGTTTTCTACCCCATTTACATATAAAGTTCATTTAAAACCGAGCAACGGTTATTAAGTTATGAATTAAAGCATTTTAGCAAGTTATTTAAGCAAGTTTAAACAAACAGCATTTTAAACATTTTGAACATGGATGAAAGTGGCATATTATGAAACTAGACAAAATTCAAAGCAACTTCCATATTAAGTTTGTTTTAATCCGATGCACGGTTTGTGAGTTATTATATGCATGTTGTCTAGGGACTTTTCTGTAAAACAGCAGTTTTCTGGATAATAGCTAAAATGCAGCAGCAGGAAAAAACACAAATGGCTGAAACTGGTTGGCCCAATCAGCGGAAAAAAATATCAGAGGGCACTGGGGGGCTGCTCACCCTGGGCCGAGGCCCACGCGGTCGAGAGGCTGGCCGGCAGGGGCGCGCGGCGCGCGGCTGGGCCGCGGCTAGAAGCGGTGCTGGGCCGCGGATGGAGAGGAGGCCGGCCCACCTGCGTGGACGAGGCCAGCGATGCGGACGACATTGTCCTCCTCCGACGAGGACGAGCGGTGGCGGCTTGCAGACTCCGGCGAAAATGGCGTGGGGAGGAGCTGGGATTGAACGGCGGCATCAGATCCGGGCGGATCTAGACCTAGGGGACCCGTTCCCGACGCTGGTGGCACCCGGTGATGCAAGGTCGGCTGGATCTGGCAGCAAAAGCCTCACCTGTGAGAGAGAGAATGAGAGGTGAGCGCTGGGAGGAGAAGAAAGAGAGAAGAGACAGGGACGCCGGAGCTCTGGCCTCAGGTGGACGTCGTCGGCGGCAGCACTCCAGTGGCCGGTAGAAGGAGGCGAAGCGCGAGGCGGCGCGGGGCTCCAGCGGGAGGAGGCATACAAGCGAGCGAGCGAGCATGCTTGGGCGCACAGCGGCAGGGTGATTCGGGCCCGGGCGGCCCGGGGCGGGCCTCCCATTGGCTTTGATGGCCGCTGCGAAGTGGGGCGTAGGAGGGACGCGTGGCGCCTTCCCGTTGGCTGCGGGCGTCCTGCGTGGTGGCGGCTGGCCACCAGGATGGCGCCAAGTGGCACGGACGAGGTAGCCGGCGGTGGAAATAGAGGAGAGGAGGTGGGAGGCGGTTGGCTGATGATTGGGGGTGCGGATTTCGAGGAGGAGGAAGGAGAAAAGGCCCAAA
>NW_021306763.1:0-1858 GCF_002162155.2 Triticum dicoccoides
TACCCTATGTCGGAATTTTGTCATCCTGACTAAATCATTGTCTTGTTTACCTAGGATGGTCAACACGCGCGCTAACCCTGCTTCTCAAGAGCAGGCCGAAGGCAGTGAAGCCAGGGATGCAAATCTGCCTCATCCTCCTTCACTAGCCGAGGTTATGATGGAAGCTGAGAGAAACAAGCGGGAGACCAACCGTTTGTTAGAGCGTATTGAACAGAACACGGCACACCATCAGAGGACTAACGTGGTGTCACTCAGTGATTTTATCAAATTACATCCACCCACGTTCCACCACTCCGTCGAGCCTCTCGACGCTGATGACTGGCTTCGCAGTATCTCTCACAAACTGCGTTCCGCGCTGGTAGCGGAGGCTGACAAGGTCACCTTCGCTGCATATCATCTCGAAGGCCCCGCCAGTTTATGGTGGGAGAATTATGGAGCTATGCGCCCAGCGGGCCATGTCACTACTTGGGCTGAGTTCAGTGAGGCTTTCCGTGAACATCACATTCCGGAGGGTCTCATGGACCGTAAACGTGAAGAATTTTGCAGTTTCACCCAAGGCCGACTTTCTGTCGATGCTTACAGCAGGGAGTTTGGTAACCTCGCACGATATGCAACCGAGGAAGTTTCTACTGATGCCAAGAAGCAAGCAAGGTTCCGTAAGGGCCTTAGTCCTGAGCTTCGCCGCGACCTCCGTCTGCATGAGTGCACATCTTTTCAGAAACTTGTCAACAAAGCCATCAGTGCTGAAACTGGTCAGACTGACTATGACGCAACACGCAAGCATGGCCGTGATATGGGTTCCTCATCCGGTGCTGGTCCTCAGAAGCGCTGCGTGTGGGTACCCAACACCGCCCTGCCACCCAGGTTCACACCGAGGCCATCCTTCCAGGCGCCTCGCCCTGTCCAACAGTCTGCACCGGCCAAGCCCTATGGGGGTCCATCTACCAATGTTCCTCCACGTACCAGTTCCGTGACTTGTTTCAAGTGTGGGGAATCTGGCCACTATATGCGTGAGTGTCCCCAGACCAACCCCAATCAATCTGCTAAAGCTGTTGGCCGTGGCAAGCCGACAGGAAAAATATTCCACGCCAAGCCGGTCACCGCTTCACGTGGCCATGTCAACTGTATCTCTGCCGAAGAAGCTCAAGAGGATCCCAACGTCGTTCTCTGTACGCTTCTTGTTAATTGCCACCCGGCATCTGTTCTTTTCGATACAGGAGCCTCTCATTCTTTTATATCTGAAAATTATGCTCGTTTGCATAACGTCACATTCGGTGATATGCCAACCTCTATGGTAATTCAAACTCCGGGATCCAAATGGCAAACTTCTCGAGTAAGCCATGGAAATGAAATCCAAGTCGACAGACTTGTTTTCCTCGCGTCTTTGATAGCCCTTAAATCTTCAGATCTTAATTTCATTTTGGGTATGGACTGGATGTCGGCTCATCATGCCCAAATCGATTGCTTCTCTAGGACTGTTCAACTCACCCATCCTTCGGGAAAGATAGTCAATGTCTTGACCCGAATAGCTAAGCGACAATTATATTCTCTTAACGCCAGCCCTTTGCCAGACCTTGAGGACGTTCCGGTAGTCCGTGACTTCCCGGATGTCTTTCCAGAGGAATTGCCAGGTGTTCCACCTGACAGGGATGTTGAGTTCGTAATAGACCTCATTCCAGGAACCGTTCCGATTGCTAGAAGACCTTATAAGATGGCACCCCTAGAACTAGCCGAGCTTAAGAAACAACTCGATGAGTCCTTGAAAAAGGGTTTCATCCGACCTAGCTCTTCTCCGTGGGCTTGCCCCGTCCTATTCGTCAAGAAGAAGGATGGTACGGACCGGATGGTTGTAGATTAC
>NW_021306764.1:0-900 GCF_002162155.2 Triticum dicoccoides
TGAGACGACACCGTATGAATTATGGTTTGGGAAGAAACCTAAGCTGTCGTTTCTAAAAGTTTGGGGATGCGATGCTTATGTCAAGAAACTTCAACCTGAAAAGCTCGAACCCAAGTCGGAAAAATGCGTCTTCATAGGATACCCTAAGGAAACTGTCGGGTATACCTTCTACTTAAGATCCGAGGGCAAAATCTTTGTTGCCAAGAACGGATGCTTTCTGGAAAAAGAGTTTCTCTCGAAAGAAGTAAGTGGGAGGAAAGTAGAACTCGATGAAGTACTACCTCTCGAACGGGAAAGTGGTGCAGCTCAGGAAAATGTTCCTGTGATGCCCACACCAACTGAAGAGGAAACCTATGATGATGATCAAGGTACTTCGGATCAAGTTGCTACTGAACTTCGTAGGTCCACAAGGACACGTTCCGCACCAGAGTGGTACGGCAACCCCGTCCTGGAAATCATGTTGTTAGACAACGGTGAACCTTCGAACTATGAAGAAGCGATGGCGGGCCCAGATTCCAACAAATGGCTTGAAGCCATGAAATCCGAGATAGAATCCATGTATGAAAACAAAGTATGAACTTTGACAGACTTGCCCGATGATCGGCGAGCGATAGAAAACAAATGGATCTTTAAGAAGAAGACAGACGCGGATGGTAATGTCACCATCTATAAAGCTCGACTTGTCGCTAAGGGTTATCGACAGGTTCAAGGGATTGACTACGACGAGACATTCTCTCCCGTAGCGAAGCTAAAGTCCGTCCGAATCATGTTAGCAATTGCCGCATACTATGATTATGAGATATGGCAGATGGACGTCAAAACAGCATTCCTTAACGGGCATCTTAAGGAAGAACTGTATATGATGCAGCCAGAAGGTTTTGTCGATCCTAAGAACGCTAA
>NW_021306765.1:0-1494 GCF_002162155.2 Triticum dicoccoides
TCGCTAGAAGGTTTCTGGTTCCGAGAGGGAACAATGCATGTTTGATGATGAATGGGAGATAGCTTCCTCTTACGGCCTTCAATTTTTTCTACGTCTAACGTGCACTACTACAACTATAATGTGAAATTTTGGAAAATTCTAGGGGTCATTTGACCTTTTAAAGACATTTAAGTGATTTTCTAACTATTTAATGACCGCGATTCAAATTTGAATTACATCTACATGCAACGACTAACCAAAATGGTTTGAAAATCATATTTGTGTACTTGTGTGCGAGTTAATTCCATGTGTAGTAAATTAGAAGGAATTTTCAAACATATTGGTCTCACGACATGGACAGATGCATACGTATGCATGGAGTGACATGGCATTTTAATCCAAAAAAATAGAAAAATGATTAGAAAAACATGAAACCTTGCTTGATTTAATGTCATGCCACCAAGATGATGTGGTAAAGAAATTTGCATGTTCGACGAAAGTTTGGACACACACCCCTCACACACCGGAGCAACTCGCTAGAAGGTTTGTGGTTCCGAGAGGGAATAATTCATGTTTGGTGACGAATGGTAGATAGCTTCCTCTTACGGCCTTCAATTTTTTTCTACGTCTAACGTGCACTACTACAACTGTAATGTGAAATTTTGGAAAATTCTAGGGGTCATTTGACCTTTTAAAGAGATTTAAGTGATTTTCTAACTATTTAATGACAATAATTCAAATTTGAATTACATCTACATGCAACGAGTAATGAAAATGGTTTGAAAAATTATATCTGTGTACTTGTGTGCGAGTTAATGCCATGTGCAGTAAATTAGAAGGAATTTTCAAACATATTGGTCTCACGACATGGACACATGCATACGTATGCATGGAGTGACATGGCATTTTAATTCAAAAAAATAGAAAAATGATCAGAAAAACATGAAACCTTGCTTGATTTAATGTCATGCCATCAAGATGATGTGGTAAAGAAATTTGCATGTTCGACGAAAGTTTGGACACACACCCCTCACAAACCGGAGCAACTCGCTAGAAGGTTTGTGGTTCCGAGAGGGAATAATTCATGTTTGATGACGAATGGTAGATAGCTTCCTCTTACGGCCTTCAATTTTTTTCTATGTCTAACGTGCACTACTACAACTGTAATGTGAAATTTTGGAAAATTCTAGGGGTCATTTGACCTTTTAAAGAGATTTAAGTGATTTTCTAACTATTTAATGACCATAATTCAAATTTGAATTACATCTACATGCAACGAGTAACGAAAATGGTTTGAAAAATTATATCTGTGTACTTGTGTGCGAGTTAATGCCATGTGCAGTAAATTAGAAGGAATTTTCAAACATATTGGTCTCACGACATGGACACATGCATACGTATGCATTTTGTGACATGGCATTTTAATTCAAAAAAATAGAAAAATGATCAGAAAAACATGAAACCTTGCTTGATTTAATGTCATGCCATCAAGATGATGTGGTAAAGAAATTTGCA
>NW_021306766.1:0-1120 GCF_002162155.2 Triticum dicoccoides
GAGTTTTGGAGCTTATGGTCATCTTGGTGACAAGCTTGAGTTCATCGAAAACAGAGTTCACTCGCATCTTCTATGATGTTTTCGATGTTGGAGGATATGCCGGTTCTTCTCAGTTGGAGGTTTCACTCCTCTATTTGTTGGCATACCTCCCCTGCCACTTCTTACTATATTATCGGTTCTTGTTTGGTTCTTCTCTTTGTGAATTTTGGAGCTTATGGTCATCTTGGTGACAAGCTCGAGTTCATCGAAATGGAGTTCACTCGCATCTTCTATGATGTTTTCGATGTTGGAGGTTATGCCGGTTCTTCTCAGTTGGAGGTTACACTCCTCTATTTGTTCGCATACCTCCCCTGCCTCTTCTTACTATATTATCAGTTCTTGTTTGGTTCTTCTCTTTGTGAGTTTTGGAGCTTATGGTCATCTTGGGGACAAGCTCGAGTTCATCGAAAACGGAGTTCACTCGCATCTTCTATGATGTTTTCGATGTTGGAGGTTATGCCGGTTCTTCTCAGTTGGAGGTTTCACTCCTCTATTTGTTGGCATACCTGCCCGACCTCTTCTTACTATATTATTGGTTTTTGTTTGGTTCTTCTCTTTGTGAGTTTTGGAGCTTATGGTCATCTTGGTGACAAGCTCGAGTTCATCGAAAACGGAGTTCACTCGCATCTTCTATGCTGTTTCCGATGCTGGAGGTTGTGCCGTTTCTTCTCAGTTGGAGGTTTCACTCCTCTATTTGTTGGCATACCTCCCCTGCCTCTTCTCACTATATTATTGGTTGTTGTTTGATTCTTCTCTTTGTGAGTTTTGGAGCTTATGGTCATCTTGGTGACAAGCTCGAGTTCATCGAAAACGGAGTTCACTCGCATCTTCTATGCTGTTTTCGATGTTGGAGGTTATGCCAGTTCTTCTCAGTTGGAGGTTTCACTCCTCTATTTGTTGGCATACCTCCCCTGCCTCTTCTTACTATATTATCGGTTCTTGTTTGGTTCTTCTCTTTGTGAATTTTGGAGCTTATGGTCATCTTGGTGAAAATCTCGAGTTCATCGAAAACGGAGTTCACTTGCATCTTCTATGATGTTTTCGATGTTGGAGGTTATGGCGGTTCTTCTCGGTTGGAGGT
>NW_021306766.1:1130-2344 GCF_002162155.2 Triticum dicoccoides
CAGTTGGAGGTTTCACTCCTCTATTTGTTGGCATACCTCCCCTGACTCTTCTTACTATATTATTGGTTCTTGTTTGGTTCTTCTCTTTGTGAGTTTTGGAGCTTAGGGTCATCTTGGTGACAAGCTCGAGTTCATCGAAAACGGAGTTCACTCGCATCTTCTATGATGTATTTGACGTTGGAGGTTATGCCGGTTCTTCTCGGTTGGAGGTTTCACTCCTCTTTTTGTTGGCATACCTCCCCTGCCTCTTCTTACTATATTATCGGTTCTTGTTTGGTTCTGCTCTTTGTGAGTTTTGGAGCTTATGGTCATCTTGGTGACAAGCTCGAGTTCATCGAAATCGGAGTTCACTCGCATCTTCTATGATGTTTTCGATGTTGGAGGTTATGTCGGCTCTTCTCAGTTGGAGGTTTCACTCCTCTATTTGTTGGCATACCTCCCCTGCCTCTTCTTACTATATTATTGGTTCTTGTTTGGTTCTTCTCTTTGTGAGTTTTGGAGCTTATGGTCATCTTGGTGACAAGCTCGAGTTCATCGAAAACAGAGTTCACTCGCATCTTCTTTGATGTTTTCGATGTTGGAGGTTATGCCGGTTCTTCTCAGTTAGAGGTTTCACTCCTCTATTTGTTGCCATACCTCCCTGCCTCTTCTTACTATATTATTGGTTCTTGTTTGGTTCTTCTCTTTGTGAGTTTTGGAGCTTATGGTCATCTTGGTGACAAGATCGAGTTCATCGAAAACGGAGTTCACTCGCATCTTCTATGCTGTTTTCGATGTTGGAGGTTATGCCGGTTCTTCTCAGTTGGAGGTTTCACTCCTCTATTTGTTGGCATACCTCCCCTGCCTCTTCTTACTATATTATTGGTTCTTGTTTGGTTCTTCTCTTTGTGAGTTTTGGAGCTTAGGGTCATCTTGGTGACAACCTTGAGTTCATCGAAAACGGAGTTCACTCGCATCTTCTTTGATGTATTCGATGTTGGAGGTTATGCCAGTTCTTCTCGGTTGGAGGTTTCACTCCTCTATTTGTTGGCATACCTCCCCTGCCTCTTCTTACTATATTATCGGTTCTTGTTTGGTTCTTCTCTTTGTGAGTTTTGGAGCTTATGGTCATCTTGGGGACAAGCTCATGTTCATCGAAAATGGAGTTCACTCGCATCTTCTATGATGTTTTCGATGTTGGAGGTTATGCCAATTCTTCTCAGTTGGAGGTTACA
>NW_021306766.1:2354-3008 GCF_002162155.2 Triticum dicoccoides
ATCTTGGTGAAAAGCTCGAGTTCATCGAAAACGGAGTTCACTCGCATCTTCTATGATGTATTCGATGTTGGAGGTTATGCCGGTTCTTCTCGGTTGGAGGTTTCACTCCTCTATTTGTTGGCATACCTCCCCTGCCTCTTCTTACTATATTATCGGTTCTTGTTTGGTTCTTCTCTTTGTGAGTTTTGGAGCTTATGGTCATCTTGGTGACAAACTCGAGTTCATCGAAAACAAGTTCACTCGCATCTTCTATGATGTTTTCTATGTTGGAGTTTATGCCAGTTCTTCTCTGTTGGAGGTTTCACTCCCCTATTTGTTGGCATACCCCCCCTGCCTCTTCTTACTATATTATTGGTTCTTGTTTGGTTCTTCTCTTTGTGAGTTTTGAAGCTTATGGTCTTCTTGGTGACAAGCTCGAGTACATCGAAAATGGAGTTCACTCGCATCTTCTATGATGTTTTCGATGTTGGAGGTTATGCCGGTTCTTCTCAGTTGGAGGTTTCACTCCCCTATTTGTTGGCATACCTCCCCTGCCTCTTCTTACTATATTATCGGTCCATGTTTGGTTCTTCTCTTTGTGAGTTTTGGAGCTTATGGTCATCTTGGCGACAAGCTCGAGTTCATCGAAAACGGAGTTCACTCGCATCTTCTATG
>NW_021306767.1:0-1960 GCF_002162155.2 Triticum dicoccoides
CACGGCCTCCAGTAGGCTACAAACACCAGAAACTACTTGCAACTCCTGGACGGAGAACTAGGGTGAATAAGAAGCCGAGAGGGTCCATTGGTTTCGGGCCCAATGCATGGTAGTAGCTGATTCTTAAATCACACATACAGATCTCAGTGCTTAAGGTCGGCTTCAATGAAACAACCCACCATGTACTCCTACATGGCCTCTCATCGATACCTTTACCAATTCGTGTTCACCACACCACTCTCATTACTGACATAACATTTCACTCTAGCCCATCACCCAGATGAACCAGACCTGACACGACTCTAAGCATAGCAGGCATAGCAAGGTAGGAACAACACATACATATGGCTCAATCAACTCCTACACATGCTAGTGGGTTTCATCTAGTTACTGTGGCAATGACAGGTCATGCAGAGGAAATGGGTTCAACTACCGTAGCAGACAGCAGTTTGAATCGCGTTGTCTTAATGCAGTAAAAGAGAGCAGGAGCGAGAACATGGGATTGTATCGATATGATCAAATGGTTGGTTGCTTGCCTGATGGTTCGATGCACTGATACGGTTCTTCGTTAGGGTAATCACGGTACTCCTCGGAGGCAGAGCCTGTCGCAAAGGACACCGACACACAACCATCACCAAACAATGTGCAACAATATGATGCATGCATGAAACATAGCAATATGAGTGTGTTGGGCTAATGCAACTAAAACCAGAAGGGTTTGAACAAATTTGAATCAAAGATTCAAATTTCAAACTCAAACATGGCCTTTTAAAGTGCTTTTCCTTGTTCTGCTTAAAACATCAATTTAACTTGTTTGATCATGCATGAAAATAGTACAGATGGATAGATTGGATTTTTCTGATCATTTTTCATATATAATTTGTCCAATTTGGAGTTACAGAATAAAAGTTATGAATTTTTGAAGTTTAAATAATATTCTGGAATTTCCTGATTTAATTTAAATCCAGAAATATAATTATTGCGCCAGCATGACGTCAGCATGACGTCAGTGGTCAACTGCGGCTGTCTGGGGTCAAACCTGACGTGTGGGGCCCACACGTCAGTGACAGGGGGGTTAAACAGGGTTAAATTAATCCTAATTACTAATTAGTGGCGCTGGGGCCCACTAGTCAGTGTCAGGGGGTTAACTAACAGTGGTTAGCGCTAATCCTAATTAGCTACAGGGCTGGGCCCACCTGTTAGGGACTCAGGGGGGTTCCTGCCGTGGTCAAAGTGGGTCAAACCCACCGGCGACGTGACGCCGGCGAGGCCCAAGACGGCGGCGCGATGCGGGATCGCGCTACAGGGCACGGGCGAGGCCGTTCTTGGGCTCGTTGGAGAGCTCTTGCTCCCGCGCGTCGAACGGTGGCCGTGGCTGTGCCTGAGGTGGCCGGAGTCGACGGCGGCGAGCTCGGCTGCGGCCGCCGGAGTTCGGTCGTGCACGGAAACGGGGTTGGAGCTCGAAGGCGAGCGAAGCGAGGCGCTAGGGATGCTCTATGGAGCCTTACGAACTCGTTGGACTCGCCGGGGTGACCAAATGGTCACCGGAGCTGCGTCGACGGCGAGCTCGGCGACGGTGGAGGTTCGGCCATGGTGGGGAGGAGGCTACGGTGAGGGAACGAGGGGGAGAAGAAGGGGAAACGGTGGCGTAGCTCACCGCGGTTGCAGTGGGCGTCGAAGCGGGCTCGGGGACGCGCTGGAGACGGCGAATCGACGGCGACGGTGGTCGGAGCCCGAGGAGGGGAACGGCGACGTGGCGGCGATGCAGGGCTTCCGGAGGCCCGTGGAGCGGTGGGGAGGAAGAGGAGGTCGAGGCGGAGCCGCTGAGCTAGTCGGGGGAGCGAGGGGTGGCCGGAGACGGCTGCTAAGGCGAACGGCGGCGACGGTGGTGTTCGGCCGTGAGAGAGAGAGCGAGGGAGAGGAGGGAAGAGCCGAGGGCGAGTGAGAGAGAGCAGGGGGG
>NW_021306768.1:0-1957 GCF_002162155.2 Triticum dicoccoides
TACCCGACCACGCCATTCCTAGCCTGTTTGGCTATATCTTTGTCGTGATGATTTTAACTGTGCTACCCGGTCCTTCTTCTCGGAGCACAATTTCCGACGATGAACTAACCTTACGTCGATCCTCATCGTCATATCATTTCGCCTTGAACAACAAGCTTGGTTTCGAGTTTGTGTCGTACCCTTGGTTCCAATAACCTTTCACTTCATCATTACTTAGACTTGATGTCGTCGCTGATCGATTACATCTTCATGAACTCTCGCGACAAATGTGTCGTGATCCTCATCAACCTTATGAGTTCTTCCAGGATATCAATTGAATTCATGATGAGAAATACCATCCTTGTCCCTCGATGATTTGAGTTATCATCGGCAACATTCTTGTCTCCCCCCCCCCCAACACAAACTTGTTCACAATTTGTGTTGTACCTTGGTTTCCTTGCTATCCAACAATTGTTCTTCTTTACCTTGGAGTATTACCATCCTTTATGTCAAGAATGTTCTGGGATTTGTTCCACCTCTTGAGAATTCTTGACATAGAAATACTTCTCACCATCACCATTCTTTCTTGGTCCCTGTGTTAATTCCAACAAGTGAACGGTGTTGTTTGGATTCTTTCCTTCTAGCAACCCTATCTCTTTGAAGTTAATGGTCGAAAGTTCATTCTTAGGCTATTGATTATTGCATCACCATTCTAACATTGGTCGTGCAACCCAACCCGTACTTCGGGCGCACCCTTCAACCAGTGTTTAATTGTGTATGTTTTCCTCGAGCATACTTCCTTATATCATTTGATCTAACAAATGTTATCCCATTGTTCACTTAATGGTGGAAATCCATCTTTTGGGAATCTCGGTGAATTGCCATTGAGTTCACCAGACACCTCCTTGTCCTCTCCTTGGTTTAATGGTGAACTATTGCTTCAGAAACCCGCTCCCATAGTTCATTTCCCCAGAAGCTTGCAATGCCATTTCAACGATTTGTGTTGCGCCTTTTCTTCTCGGACATCCTGAATCTCAGGTATCCTGACACCAATCGGATCTGAATCTCGGTCAGATATGATGGTTGGGACAACTTTCCAAGAGTTATGACGTTGATCCTTTGATGACCCGGTAACATGATGTCATGCCTAGCACCCCCCCCGGCTGGAGGACCTATCATTATAGATTCCTTTTCAGCAAGGTTATCCATTCATCCATGAGGAAATTGTAAGACTTATTCTACAAGTTATTCTTGATGGATCCTTCGTGTTTCCAAACTCTGATCTTCACCTGAAGACCATGTCATTGCTATCTCGAAGCATGTCAATGGTACTCCGATTTTCAACAGGCACGTTTGAAGCACGATGCTATATTTTAATTATCAATTATCCTAACACCGTTGTATGAGTAATATCATGAGATTCCTCCCCCCTTACCTAAATGGTTTTCTACTTTATATCCTGTCATGGATATCTTGCTCTGCTTGTCCTTGGGAAGGATATACCCTCGAAATATGTGTTTAAACATATTTTCCTTTCCATTGTTCTGTTTAATCTGATGATCATAAATTCCTTCCATTGGTTTGTTTAAACCTTTTCTATGATCTATATGATATAAGCAGTAATAATCCACTACTTGTGCAAACACCTCGATGTACAACTCGGTCAGCAAGACCTTGTTACTATTGTTGATGACATTCCGGTAACCACCGATGGACGGGAACCTTGCCTATTGGTCCGCCTCGTTTCAACGAGCAGGAAAATGGTTCTCTTCGTCCCTCGCCCTTGGTACCAACGTTGTTGCCGACATAGCTGACATGGTACTCCCTGACATGCCTTGCTATCATGACCGTGCAAGATGTCACTGCTCCTATTAAAAAAAAAGAACCACATGGTGGGCCCATAACCCACAGTTTCACAGGATCGAAACCTGACTCTCCTATACACCCTGTTGCCAAAGTTATTCCTATAGCTTGACTT
>NW_021306769.1:0-1303 GCF_002162155.2 Triticum dicoccoides
TTTCATTGAAGGCCTTTGCAGATTCCTCCATCTCCTCGTCCGAATCCCGAGCATCATCATAGCCTTGCACCATGTTTTCCATCCCGGTACCATGCTCGTCGGTGCGACGACGATCCACCTCAGCTCGGTCACGTTGGGCAGACTCACCATGAAATGTCCACACCGTATAATCGGGCGTAAAACCACTCTTCTGCAGGTGTTTGCCCATTTCAGCCTCTGTCTTCTTTTCCCAATTGCCGCACCAGAAACAGGGGCACCAGGTTTTCTTTTGGCCATTTGCAAATGCGGCTTGCACAAACCCCTTAGTTTTTGTGAACCATTCAGCGCTCCATTTGTTCTGACCAGTGTGACCGGTATACATCCAAGCACGGTCACTCATCTTGACTTTCAGAGCTACTGGACACACAACAATTATATATGTAATTCACCATGTATGTATTCATCAGTTGATCTACTTTGTCAATTTTATTACGTCCATGCAACCTACACTCTAATAGGTAATGATAGGTCCTAATCCCACCCGTGTATGTGTAGATTGGGTATATTTTCCCATGCTATGCTCCGGATCCGACGCAAAATTTCGGCAGCACCTCCCCGCTGTTCTCCTGATACATGTCTCTGCAATAAACAGAGAGGATGTGTACCCGGAGAACAACAGGGGAGGCACTGACGAAATATATGCGTCGGATCCGGAGCAAAGCATATGGAAAACGAACCCAATCTACACATACTCGGGCTGTCCATGGACAGCGTTGGACAATTCGAAAGAATCAAGGTTATAAATATGCAAATGCATGCATATTTATAACTATGACGCTTTCGAATGGGAGACACATATTGGTTACGCATACTGATGATTCAAGACACATATATAGCTAGCTATCAAGTTTCATCGGAATAGATCAAATAATTAATGGGGGAGGAGGACTTGTCATTTGTGCTCACCCACGAACGAAGGGGCAGAGCTCGTCAAACGCACGGCGAGGTCGTCGAACACCAAACCTCGCAGCGATGAAACAACTGCACATTTAAAACTACACGATCAACACAATTATATATGATGTTTTTATAACAAAATCGAAAAATATATGACCTAACTAATAATTCACAAATATATGACCCCGACGGCCTCTGGAAGGCCAAAGAACACCTTTTCGGGAGGTGTCGGTGGTCGGGGTGTCCTGTCGGTGTCGGGGTGCC
This sequence comes from Triticum dicoccoides, assembly GCF_002162155.2. Classification (NCBI taxonomy): domain Eukaryota; kingdom Viridiplantae; phylum Streptophyta; class Magnoliopsida; order Poales; family Poaceae; genus Triticum; species Triticum dicoccoides. The sequence continues at coordinate 1,201 of NW_021306769.1, forward strand.
GTGTCGGTGTCGGGGTAAGGGTGGGTGTGGTGTCAGGGTGTCGGTGTCGGGGTGTCGTGTCGGTGTCAGGGTGTCGTGTCGGTGTCGGGGTCGGGGTCTCGGG
>NW_021306769.1:1313-1876 GCF_002162155.2 Triticum dicoccoides
CAGGCTCGGGGTCAGGGTGTCGGGGTCGGGGTCTCGGGGTCGGGGTCTAGGGGTCAGGGTGTCGTGTCGGGGTGCCGGGTCGGGGTTGGGGTGCCCTGTCGGGTCGGGGTGCCGTGTCGGGTCGGGTTTTTTTCCCTCTTTTTTCCTTTTCTTCTTCTTCCTATTCTTCCTTTTCTTCCTTTTCTTCCTTCTTCTTCTTCTTCTTCTTCTTCTTCTTCTTCTTCTTCTTCTTCTTCTTCTTTCCTTTTTCCTTTTCTTCTTCTCCTCCTCTCCTCTTTTTTCTTCTTCTTCTTCCTCTTCTTCTTTTTTCTTCTCCTCCTCCTCTTCTTCTTCTTCCTTTCGTTTTTCCTCTTCTTCTTCTCCTCCTCTCCTCTTTTTCTCTTCTTCTTCTTCTTTCCTCAAACTAAACTAAACCTAAAACTAAAACTAAAACTAAATCTAAATTAAACATAAACCTAAAACTAATAAAACAGAAAAAAAGGAAAAAACTAAATCTAAACCTAAAACTAAACTAAAACTAAATCTAAACTAAAACTAGAAAAGAAAAAACAGAAAAAAAACAG
>NW_021306770.1:0-1709 GCF_002162155.2 Triticum dicoccoides
TTTTTTTCCAGGGTAAAAGCCTTCATATAGCAGAAGATGGGCACTGGAGGGCCACCAGGGGCCCCAGGAGATAGGGGGCGCGCCCAATAAGGGTGGGCATGCCCCCCACCCTCCTGGCCAGGGTATGGGTCCCCTCTGGTGTTTTCTTCGCTCAATAATTCTTATTAATTCCAAAAATACCTTCTGTGGAGTTTCAGGATTTTTGGAGCTGTGCAGAATAGGTTTCCAATATTTGCTCCTTTTCCAGCCAGATTTCCAGCTGCCGGCATTCCCCCTCTTCATGGTAAACCTTGTAAAATAAGAGAGAATAGCCATAAGTATTAAGATATAATGGGTAATAACAACCCATAATGCAATAAATATTGATATAAAAGCATGATGCAAAATGGACGTATCATGCGCCATCTTGTCGATCGTCAGGGATTGGCCAAGTCGAGTTGTGTACAGTGGCGCTCCGTCAGGTTGCCGCTTGCTGTTATCAGTAGTGACGAGGGGGACAGTGTAGCCACGTCGGCCCTGGTCAGCGGGTATGTGAGGGGCACTGTTGCCACGCTCCGGCTGACCAGAGGCATGGGCGGGGCACTGTTGCCCTGGTCATCAGGGGCTGAAGACTCGTCCAATCGTACAGCCTGGATGGGATGGGAGCTGACCCGTGGCTGGGTTGCGGAGCACGCCACGGGTGGAGCTGGCTTGTTGGGGACGCCTTGGTTGCGCCGAGTTCGGCTATCTTGTGCTGGTTGTCGAGGCCGAGTCGAGGTGCCAGGCCGGTCCGAGAGTTTGGCCGGGTTGCGGGGCCTGGCCGGGTCGAGCGACCCGGCCAAGCGCGTGCCGGCTTGAGGGGCTACGCCGGCCCCATTGTTTTTGAAAAGGATCCGGGTTCCGTTGCCTGCCCGGGGTTCATCCCCCCGACAGTAGTCCCCGAAGCTGTGAAGGTCCGCCGTCTTTAGATGGGAGGGCCTTCGCAGTTTCCCCCTTAAGCAAGGAGAATTCTGTGAGCGCTGGGTCCGGAAACACCCACTGTGTGCCGGTTTTCTCAGAAACAGGATCACAGCATCCCGGCGGTGGCGGGAACTGAGGAGTCCATCGAATCTTGGGGCGATCCCTCGGGCTTTGCGCGGGCGCCACGTGGTGCCCGGAAGTCAGAGGGGCCTGACAGGCCACACGCGTGATGGGACTGGGCGATGGGCTGGGGCCCGCCACCGCGCGCCCTTGGCCCACACGTGCAGATTTATTGCGGCGTCCGGGGGTCGGTTGCTCTTCCCCGTGAAGTTACTGCGCGCGTACGTGCGCACTTATTGCGGGGTAGTGGGAAAGGCGAGCGCAGATGATACCACTCCCCCACGTTTAAACCAAGGGCTATAAATTAGGGGCAAGGGGGGCGGTGGACATTATTCTCGCTCGCGCCCTCCTGCCTTTCCGCCCTTGTTCTGCTTCTTGCAACCGCTGCGCTGCGACGCCCACTGCTTCGAGCAGAGTCTCATTGTCGTCCATCTTCTTCCTTCTTTTCATCTTCATCGATGGCGCTGCCGTCGGGCTCCTGGATGGGTTTGACTGTCACCGTCGAGGACATCGCCCATCTCCGTGCATCCCGGCGCTTGCTGCGGGAGACGGATGTCGTCGTCCGCCTGTCGCACGGAGAGCTGAGGCCGCAGCCCTAGCGGACGGAGCGTGTGGTCTTCCTCATGCATTTCAAGCGCGGATTTGGGCTG
>NW_021306771.1:0-1709 GCF_002162155.2 Triticum dicoccoides
TTTTTTTCCAGGGTAAAAGCCTTCATATAGCAGAAGATGGGCACTGGAGGGCCACCAGGGGCCCCAGGAGATAGGGGGCGCGCCCAATAAGGGTGGGCATGCCCCCCACCCTCCTGGCCAGGGTATGGGTCCCCTCTGGTGTTTTCTTCGCTCAATAATTCTTATTAATTCCAAAAATACCTTCTGTGGAGTTTCAGGATTTTTGGAGCTGTGCAGAATAGGTTTCCAATATTTGCTCCTTTTCCAGCCAGATTTCCAGCTGCCGGCATTCCCCCTCTTCATGGTAAACCTTGTAAAATAAGAGAGAATAGCCATAAGTATTAAGATATAATGGGTAATAACAACCCATAATGCAATAAATATTGATATAAAAGCATGATGCAAAATGGACGTATCATGCGCCATCTTGTCGATCGTCAGGGATTGGCCAAGTCGAGTTGTGTACAGTGGCGCTCCGTCAGGTTGCCGCTTGCTGTCATCAGTAGTGACGAGGGGGACAGTGTAGCCACGTCGGCCCTGGTCAGCGGGTATGTGAGGGGCACTGTTGCCACGCTCCGGCTGACCAGAGGCATGGGCGGGGCACTGTTGCCCTGGTCATCAGGGGCTGAAGACTCGTCCAATCGTACAGCCTGGATGGGATGGGAGCTGACCCGTGGCTGGGTTGCGGAGCACGCCACGGGTGGAGCTGGCTTGTTGGGGACGCCTTGGTTGCGCCGAGTTCGGCTATCTTGTGCTGGTTGTCGAGGCCGAGTCGAGGTGCCAGGCCGGTCCGAGAGTTTGGCCGGGTTGCGGGGCCTGGCCGGGTCGAGCGACCCGGCCAAGTGCGTGCCGGCTTGAGGGGCTACGCCGGCCCCATTGTTTTTGAAAAGGATCTGGGTTCCGTTGCCTGCCCGGGGTTCATCCCCCCGACAGTAGTCCCCGAAGCTGTGAAGGTCCGCCGTCTTTAGATGGGAGGGCCTTCGCAGTTTCCCCCTTAAGCAAGGAGAATTCTGTGAGCGCTGGGTCCGGAAACACCCACTGTGTGCCGGTTTTCTCAGAAACAGGATCACAGCATCCCGGCGGTGGCGGGAACTGAGGAGTCCATCGAATCTTGGGGCGATCCCTCGGGCTTTGCGCGGGCGCCACGTGGTGCCCGGAAGTCAGAGGGGCCTGACAGGCCACACGCGTGATGGGACTGGGCGATGGGCTGGGGCCCGCCACCGCGCGCCCTTGGCCCACACGTGCAGATTTATTGCGGCGTCCGGGGGTCGGTTGCTCTTCCCCGTGAAGTTACTGCGCGCGTACGTGCGCACTTATTGCGGGGTAGTGGGAAAGGCGAGCGCAGATGATACCACTCCCCCACGTTTAAACCAAGGGCTATAAATTAGGGGCAAGGGGGGCGGTGGACATTATTCTCGCTCGCGCCCTCCTGCCTTTCCGCCCTTGTTCTGCTTCTTGCAACCGCTGCGCTGCGACGCCCACTGCTTCGAGCAGAGTCTCATTGTCGTCCATCTTCTTCCTTCTTTTCATCTTCATCGATGGCGCTGCCGTCGGGCTCCTGGATGGGTTTGACTGTCACCGTCGAGGACATCGCCCATCTCCGTGCATCCCGGCGCTTGCTGCGGGAGACGGATGTCGTCGTCCGCCTGTCGCACGGAGAGCTGAGGCCGCAGCCCTAGCGGACGGAGCGTGTGGTCTTCCTCATGCATTTCAAGCGCGGATTTGGGCTG
>NW_021306772.1:0-2203 GCF_002162155.2 Triticum dicoccoides
CAAACTCTGAATAAATAAAATTATTTGGAAAGAAGCACATGAGTATCAACAATAATCGTTTCTTTCTGCTTGAATGAATGGAGTACAATACAAGTCCAGGAACAAGGGACATTTTTTGCAATTGTGAACTCTCAATGCTCAAGTCTGGAAGTGTTTACAAATTCAAAGAGTTCACATGACTACTGGTCAAATACTCTAGTGTATTTAGTGTAAATCTAGTATGAAACTAGTAGAGCTCTTGTTGATTTGCAAATTCAGTTTAAATAAAAATTTGGTACATGACTACTGATCATGTATGAAAGATGTTGCTACTGGATGAGCACAAGAACTAATTAGTAGATTTTGATTTTGAATGATTTTGAATTTTTATGACTAGTGATCAGGTTTCAAATGATTTTGTATTTTTATGATTTTTATGCACATAGGTGAATCCACTGACTACACTTCAGGTTCTACTCCTAGAACACTTCAGGAATTTTACTTCATAACTGGAGTATTTTGATGATATTGGGGGGTTTTGTCTCCGACCATCGTGTCGTGATGATATTGTGGGGTGTTGTGGGGTTGCGGCTGGGTGGGGGTGGGGTAATGAATTTGCAGGTACCCCGAGAGGCCCTTGAGTTTGCTGAAATGTCGATTAACTTCCGTTCTGACAAATTCGGGTACTCCATATGTCCTATTTTTGGCAAAGGTCATGCTGAAATTTTCCGTGAATTTTAGCATGACTTTGCTAAAAATAAGACATATGGGGTACTTGCGACTAATGCATGGGCCGGAGTATCTTAGTACTTAGTTAAGTAGGATCAACTGCCCCGCCATTCTTGCTGCATTAAACCATAGGTGGCAATAGAGCCAAGTGATTAGGCCCAACTTAGAATTCTCGTTAGCATCGATAAACCCTAGATGATAAACCCAACATAGGTGGCAATAGAGTCAAGTGATTAGTGCCAAGTGATTAGGCCCAACCTAGGTTGCCTCGGCATCGATAAACCCTAAATGATGAAAACTTAACTTTGCTTCTATAGGGTGCCTCGGTGTTGATGAGAACCTAAATGATGTACGCTTAGGCTTTTAGGGTGCCTCGACGTCGACAAAACCTAAATGATGAAAGCTTAGGCTTTTAGGGTGCCTCGACGTCGACAAACCCTAAATGATAAAACCTTGGCTTTTAGGGTGCCTCGGTGTCGATAAGAACCTAAATGATGAAAGCTTAGGCTTTTAGGGTGCCTCAGTGTCGACAAACCCTAAATGATAAAAGCTTAGCTTTTAGGATGACTCAGTGTCGACAAACCCTAAATGATGTAGTTTTGAATTATGAACGTAGGATATGTCGTCATCATCATCGGACGACGAAAGTCTCCCGGCGGAGTGCGACTGGTGCCACGACGATCGAGGTCTGTGCGACATGCCTCACCTGGACGATGATCGGTGCTTCAGCATTAAGCTCGAGGAGACCTTCGAAGTTGAAACGGTACACAACGACGACAAGTGTTATTTTCATAATTAAGCATGACTTCAACTATTTCAACGTGTAATTTTCATCTTTTATAATTCGATTATAGCTTATCACATGCCATGCAAGACGCTATATCTTGAAGAGGATGGATTTTGAAGACCATGAAATTTCTGAAACAAAGAAAATTCACCTAAGGACTCATCACGATGTGGACTTTGAAGTAAATCTATATAATTCTGAGAGCGTAACCCATTTTGGTTGCAAAAATTGGGAAGCATTTTGCAAGATGTATGGTTTTGATGAGGGTATGCTTATCACCATGGATCTTGGTAATCCTGACATCAACCAAGACAATATGGACATTTGGGTCCTTGTTGATACCCCTCCAGTTCTACCGCTATGTGAGTTTCTCAAACATAGTTATTAGCTAATTTATATTGTTTATTTCAAAATAGTTGACAGCTTATTTCCATTGACAGCTTATTTTTATTGTTCAAAGAATGTAGGGAGATGGTAGACAAAACCCACTACACCGATGGCTCCGAATTAACAACTTACAAGGAGAAAAATCATCTGGTCAGATTTTGTACTGACATTGAGAATTACACTATCCACAATCAAACTCCTCAACATTATGGTAAATACGTGCCACTAGTGCATGTGTTCAACTACGGTAACTACCATGGAGATACCCTGGTAAGATTTTTACTATTACGACATCCGTGCATCTTTTGCATACTTCTAAAA
>NW_021306773.1:0-1752 GCF_002162155.2 Triticum dicoccoides
ATTACGACCAGCCTTAGGTAAGGATTACATCATGGTAAAGTTGTCACCGTCGTGTATCCATCAATGGTCCAACGTTGGCAACAGTGCACAATAACCAATCCTTTTTTCTTGAGAAAAAAGTAGTAAATTACGTAATACGTAGCTAAGCAAGAGTGTATCGAGCATGTGTGACCTGTTGGACGAGAAATCCCTGAGGCATGCCGTGACGTTTCGCTGTAATAGCTAAACATAACGAGCACATGTCCCTACAATGCACATGCAGATGTCCTGCTGACACGGTGCTCACAAAATCACCTCTCTTACATCATCATCCTTGATGGTGCACGTTGTCTCGTCGGTCTATTTGATGAAGAGTACTTATTAGTTGATAAAAAAGGAATATATATGTATATATATATATATATATATATATATAGAGAGAGAGAGAGAGAGAGAGAGAAAGCTAAGTTCCGAATAGTTAGAGTTTTGTGACAGATCAAAACGTATCAGACAATATTGGATCGTGATTGGACGGCCATCCTATCTTTGTGTGCTGATTTCAAACAATGTCGCTTTTCCATCTGATGGCCCCACCTGCATGCTGGCCATTGGTCCCTCCATCTCGATGTGAATGCTACCGTCATTTCTGTTCCAATGTGACAGGTTGGCTTGTTGTAGAGCGAGATGGAGAAAGACGTGAGAGATGGATGAAATGACAGGACGTTTTTCACTTATACATGCATGCAGTGGCGGAGGACGGACAAAAGTTGAGGTAGGGCGGGATTTGGTGACTAGCCACCGACAACGCGCGTCGATGCGCCGCCCTGCGTCCAGCCTGCACCGTTACGGGTCCTCCGCCATTGCATGCATGTTGCAGGCCCGTTACGGGCTGCTGCTTCCGGACGACCTCTTCCTAACCAATCTCTTCTCACCCTTGATTTGCATGGTGGGGCCGTCTCTCTTCATTTCCCAATCCTTTAATCCCACCTCAGTCTGTAACTCAGCTTCCATAAAATCCGCGCGTAGGAGTAGCAAAGCTCATCACTGGGCATGCAAGCATGTCGTATGCGGCTCTGAGTTCATGCACGTGTACTCTCTCTGTTTTTCAATAAAAGTTTTTCTAGGAATTTCAATATGGACTATATATATGGAGCTAAAATGAGTAGTAAGCAGCGTTTTTCTTTGTGCATGTCGATGAGCAGGGCCATTTCATAATGCTAATTATTACTTGTTTTAGGTTTTTGCTTTTTGATCTTTGGGACCAATAAAATGATATTAATATCAGCCACCGGACAGATCCACATGCGGTGTGCGGAGCGAGCTAGCATGGGGCGCCATTCATACGGCACCCACCATCAATCAGAGCTAGCTAGCTCGCGTGGATGGCCAAATTAAACTACCGACCCCGCAAATCCTCGCTGGTAAAGTACATTTTTAGAGTACCGACCCCTACCGGAAGACAAGCGAAAACATGTTTTAGAGCATCTACACCTAGGCCTTTCTTATCTAGTCATTCATTCCACGCATCGTGATTCGTGCAAATAAATTTTTCTTTTTTCTCTCTCATATAGAACATGTCTTGAGGTTCAGACCTTTGCAGAACAACAAAGCTTTCTAAATAGAATCTAGGATAAAAGAGTTAGATTTTTTGGTCCAACATAAATATACAAAATAAGTTGTTTTTCATTTAAAAAATCTTATTAGTAGTATTTATGTCGGACAAATAATTCTGAAAGATTTATCCTAAATTCTAGTTAGAAAGCTTTGACGCGC
>NW_021306774.1:0-1084 GCF_002162155.2 Triticum dicoccoides
GACAGACACATAAACGCACTCCGGGGTTCATCAATCCTGGAAATCGCTCTGGGTCCCCAAAACGCGGAGTAATAATGCACGAAACCGCGAGTAATAGTCCATGAAATGAGAATCGCTTTCGGACCCCAAAACGGTGAGTAATAGTCCATGAAACGGGCCAGAATCGGCCAAAACTGCGAGTGTTGATGACCAACACGTAAGCACACCTTGGAGTTCGACAACCACGGAAATCGCTTTGGGACCCCAAAACGGTGAGTAATAGTCCATGAAACGGGCCAGAATCGGCCAAAACTGCGAGTGTTGATGACCAACACGTAAGCACACCTTGGGGTTCAACAACTATGGAAATCGCTTCGGGACCCGAAAACGATGAGTAATAGTCCACGAAACGGGTCAGAATTGCACAAAACTGTGAGTGTTGACAACTGACACATAAACGCACCCCGGGGTTCATCAATCGTGGAAATCGCTCTGGGTCCCCAAAACAGCGAGTAATAGTCCACGAAACGGACAAGAACTGGCCAAATATATGAGTGTTGATGATCGACACGTAAACGCACCCCGAGGTTCGTCAATCATGGAAATGACTCCGGGACCCCAAAACAGAGTAATAGTCCAAGAGACAGGCCAGAATCAGACCGAACTGTGATTGTTGATGACCGACACATAAGCGCACCTTGGAGTTCGACAACCATGGAAATCGCTTTGGGGCCCAAAAAAGGTGAGTAATAGTCCATGAAACGGGCCAGAATCGGCCAAATCTTCAAGTGTTGATGACCAACAGGTAAGCACGCCCTGGGGTTCAACAACTATGAAAATCGCTTCGGGACCCCAAAACATTGAGTAATAGTCCACGAAACGGGTCAGAATTGGACAAAACTGTGAGAGTTGAAGACTAACACGTAAACGCACACCGGGGTTCGTCAATCGTGGAAATGACTCCGGGACCCCAATACAGAGTAATAGTCCAAGAAAAGGGCCAGAATTGGCTAAAACTGTGATTGTTGATGACCGACACGTTAGCACACCTTGGGGTTCAACAACTATGGAAATCGCTTTGGGGCCCCAAAACGGTGAATAGTAG
>NW_021306775.1:0-1278 GCF_002162155.2 Triticum dicoccoides
GAAAGGGAAACAGAGAGTTTGCAATCCCATCTCGGTGAGACCGAGATCCCTATCGGTAGAACCGAATTGCTAGGGTTTGGCAGTGGCTTATGACAAGTGAAACTCGGTGGCGCCGGATAGAAAGAATCGGTATGACCGAGTTTGGCTTAGGGTTTAGGTCATATGAGGATATGGGAAAGTAGTTGAGGGTTTTGGAGCATATCACTAAGCACATGAAGCAAGAGGCTCATTAAGCAACACCTCATCCCTCCTTGATAGTATTGGCTTTTCCTAAAGACTGAATGTGATCTTGGATCACTAAAATATAAAATGAAGAGTCTTGAGCTTTTGAGCTTGAGCCAATCCTTTGTCCTTACCATCTTGAAGGAGTTCCCACAACCTTTAGTCCATGCCACTCCATTGTTGAACTTATCTGAAACATGCTAGATAGAAATGTTAGTCCAACAAGAGATATGTTGTCATCAATTATCAAAACCACCTAGGGAGCACTTGTGCTTTCAATCTCCCCCTTTTTGGTAATTGATGGCAACATACATCAAAGCTTTAGATAAAGATATAAAGAACAGCAAGTAAAGCTTTGAAGGACATGTAACAAGCATAGGCTCCCCCTACATGTATGCACTCATGTAAATATGAAATATAGAGGCATGTGAGAGCATAACCATGACAGAGTAGGCAATGTGTTACATGTATCTTGGCCATATGCATCAGAGCAAAAGATTATCAAGGAAAATACCTTCATGTTCATGAGTCCTTCTTGCAAACAGTATGTACATAAGCAAGAACTCCTCATACTCATGATTTTGATGCATATACTTACCTTGTGGTCTTGAGTTGGCTTAGGATGGAATGAACCTGCACAAACAAAGTTAGATAACACAGGCACATCCACTAACCAGAGCAAACAAAAGAAACCACAAGAATACCAAGAGTGGGGTGACATGTAGAGAGTGAGTACAAGGTACCACATTGGAGTCAACATGTCCCCAAGAATAAAGATATGCAATGAATTTGACTGATTTCTTTCCCTTAGGTGTCTTGGTCCCCCTGAATCTTACATGGGATATTGGGAGAAGATAGGGAACAGAAAATCAAAGCTGAAAGATACAAATGGATAGAACTTAATGCAAATACATGTCTTTCCCCCAAAAAGGCATGTGACATCTCTCCTCTTGAACATCAAGCATCTGGGATCCTTGAGTATTCTCTCCCCCTGGAAATCTCTTTCTCCTACAAGCTTTGAGGTGATCGCTGTCTCCCCCTTTGACATCAATTTCC
>NW_021306776.1:0-1920 GCF_002162155.2 Triticum dicoccoides
CTGCATCGTTACCGCAGAACGTCTACTACCGTGTCATCGCCGTCCGTGAGGGGGGGCCGCGCCCCGGAGACGCGTCCCGCCTCTTCAGAAATGCCACCACACCACCCCGCCTATATGACGGCCCGGTGCGACGCTCCGGTGGCATTTCTACCCCCAGTGCACCCGTCCCGCCTAACCCTGTAGCGTTTGACCACGGGATCTAGCCCTTTGACTTTGCACGGACGGGCTTTGACCAGTGGACCTCCCCACCCGGTTGTGTTAGGTCAGCCCATAGGAACACTTTGGAGCAACATCCGGGCCAGACCCACAGCAAGATCCCCTCCGTGTAGACCCGACGCGTCCGTTTCCCCCCTCCAGGTGCCGGCGGCGGCGCCGTCCATGAGAGGGGCACACCCCAGACACGCGTGCCGCGCGTTTGCAACCGCCACAACACTTCCAGACTTGTGAGAGGCCGCCTACGTAAGATTTGGCAGCATCCTAGCCCCCGGAGGCCGCCGGCCACAGCCGTAGACGCGTGAAGGGCAATCCGCGTAGAGGGAATTTTTCGGATACTTCTCCATCACCAAAAATTATGAAAAAAATACCATCGTTCCTATAGCACATGTGCCCACGTCGTGCAAAAAAACTCATGATTTTATTGCGCTCCGAGTATTTAGTAATATTGATGCTGCATCGTTACCGTAGAACGTCTACTACCGTGTCATCGCCGTCCGTGAGGGGGGGGGGGCATGCCCCGGAGACGCGTCCCGCCTCTTCGGACATGCCACCACACCACCCCGCCTGTATGAGGGCCCGGTGCGACGCTCCGGTGGCATTGCTACCCCCCAGTGCACCCGTCCCGCCTAACCCTGTTGCGTTTGACCATGGGATCTAGCCCTTTGACTTTGCATAGATGGGCTTTGACCAGTGGACCTCCCCACCCGGTTGTGTTAAGTCAGCCCATAGGAACACATTGGAGCAACATCCGGGCCAAACCGACAACAAGATCCCCTACGTGTAGACCCGACGCGTCCGTTTCCCCCCTTTAGGTGCCGGCGGTGGCGCCGTCCGTGAGGGGGGCACACCCCGGACACGTGTGCCGGGCGTTTGCAACCGCCACAATACTTCCAGACTTGTGAGAGGCCGCCTACACAATATTTGGCGGCATGCTAGCCCCCGGAGGCCGCCGGCCACAGCTGTAGACGCGCGAAGGGCAATCCGCGTAGAGGGAATTTTTTGGATACTTCTCCATCACCAAAAATTATGAAAAAATACCATCGTTCCTATAGCACATGTGCCCACGTTGTGCAAAAAACTCATGATTTTATCGTGCTCCGAGTATTTACTAATATTGACGCCGCATCGTTATCGCAGAACGTCTACTACCGTGTCATCGCCGTTCGTGAGGGGGGGGGCATGCCCCGGAGACGCGTCCCGCCTCTTCGGACATGCCACCACACCACCCCGCCTGTATGAGGGCCCGGTCCGACGCTCCGGTGGCATTGCTACCCCCAGTGCACCCGTCCCGTCTAACCCTGTAGCGTTTGACCACAGGATCTAGCCCTTTGACTTTGCACGGACGGGCTTTGACCAGTGGACCTCCCCACACGGTTGTGTTAAGTCAGCCCATAGGAACACTTTGGAGCAACATCCGTGCCAGACCCACAGCAAGATCCCCTCCGTGTAGACCCGACGCGTCCGTTTCCCCCCTCTAGGTGCCGCCGGCGGCGCCGTCTGTGAGGGGGGCACACCCCGGACACGCGTGCCGGGCGTTTGCAACCGCCACAACACTTCCAGACTTGTGAGAGGCCGCCTACGCAAGATTTGGTGGCATGCTAGCCCCCGGGGGCCGCCGGCCACAACCGTAGACGCGCGAAGGGCAATCCGCGTAGAGGGAATTTTTCGGATACTTCTCCATCACCAAAAATTATGAAAAAAATA
>NW_021306777.1:0-1503 GCF_002162155.2 Triticum dicoccoides
AGTGCCCACGAACCGCGGCCCTTCTCGGCGCCCTCACGGCGCCACGCGCGCCCCGCGAACCGCGGCTGCCCCTGCGCCATAGCCGCCCCGCCCCGCTCCTCACCATGCGGCTCCGGCTGCGCCGCCCTGGCCAGCCACCTCGCCGTGCGGCTCCGGCCCGCAACCGTGGCCGTCGCCCCTGGTGGTCACGGGCACGGGCGCCCACGCCCGCCCCGTTAACCCGTGCCCAATAAGCCGCCCTGGGCCACTGACGTAGGGGCCCCACACCCCTAAAACAAAAATTTTAAAAAAAAGGAAATGTAATTAATAAAAGTATTAATTAGTTAATTAATTAATTAGTAAATTAATTAAGTTATTTAATCCCGTTTAAATTAATCTAATTAATTAGTTAATTTAATTAAACCATAATTAATTAGCTAAACCCTAATTAATCTAAACAATGTATGACATGCGGGGCCCACACGTAGTTGACCCAGTCAACAACACAGTTGACTGCTGATGTCAGCATGATGTCATGCTGACGTCATCATTTACTATTCTGGATAATGTTGAAATAAATAATTAAATTCCAGAATTTATAACAACTTTAAAAATTCATAGAAAATAAACCGTATCTCGGATGAAAATGTTTTCTATATGAAAGTTGCTCAGAAAAATCCAACGAATCCGAATACGCGGTCCGTTCATCTGTCACATGCCCCTAGCATGCTGAACATGGAACTTTCCCCCTCCGGTCATCTGTCTGACACAGGTCCGGAACCGGGAACACCTTCCCGGTTGATTTCCCCCTTCCCCTATAACGTCTAGGACCGCGTTAGAACGCGCTTAGTGCTACGTATCGTCATGTCATGCTTAGTGTTACCTCTGTTTGCTATGTATTTACTGTTTCTTCCCCCTCTTCTCTCCGGTAGACCCCGAGGCCGCTGATGCCCCGGTGATCGACTACGTCGTCGACAACAACCCCTCCTTGCCAGATCAACCAGGCAAGCCCCCCCTTTGATCATCCCGATATCGCCCATTCCATTCTCTCATGCTTGCATTAGATTTTGCTATTGTTATTGTTTGCTCCTATTCTGATGCATAGCCTCCTTTTGTAACCTGCTTATTGTTACCTTACCGGCTTATCCTAAACTGCTTAGTATAGGTTGGTTAGTGATCCATCAGTGACCCCCACCTTGTCCTTGTTGCCCCTGCTTCATCATTGAAGACCCGATCAACGGGATCGAAGACCAGGCCCCTGCACCGCACATCACTTTCCCCTTAGTTGCTCGACACTACTGGGATACTATCGAGTGCCGAGGGTGAGACCTCTACAACACTTCTGATGTTAACCCTGTAGTGTAGCTATTCGGTCGTGGTCATCGAGGGTGATTTCCTCTTTAACCACTTCCGATACGACTCTGTCGTGCAACCCCTCAAGTGTGAACCTCGAGGGTGATTCCTCTACGTTCACCTTGATGATTACATTGAGTGGAACCCACCGAGGGTGATTCCTTGGGTTTT
>NW_021306778.1:0-2415 GCF_002162155.2 Triticum dicoccoides
TGACCCGTTTTCGGGCTGCAACTTTTCATGTTGCAGACTTTTCAGACGACGAGTAAGTGGTATGTTAGGGTTACGATTTCCTATACTCAACTTTGCCGTTGGTGTTGATGGGAATCCACAACCTTGTTGCTTCCGCTATATTTTGGATTGAGGTAATAGTTTTTACGTTACTTTATACATGTGATTTACCTCTGTTATAAATCCTTCGAGTACTGTGTGTGTCAGCATACCGATCCAGGGATGACACGAAAGCACAGAGACTTGATCCATTCGGGTCGGGTCGCTACAAGATGGTATCAGAGCACATGTTGACTGTAGGACGTGACCCTAGAAACTGGCAAGCCAATAGCAAAGATTTTTCTCTACAACTTTCCCTTTCAAAAGATCTTTTACCTCTCTTCTCTTCTGAGTTTATTCAAATATTCCCCTTTTAAGTGAGACCATACCCTTTTCCCCTTTTGACGACACGAAGATTTGACTGATGAGACCACCCCAAGAAGTACAAGATATCGGACAACTAAGACCATTTGGAATGAAGAGGATTTTACTGTGTAAATGGAAACTACAACTGTTGAAGACTCCGAAGACTTGGAGAATTTGAAGGCTCTGAAGAATTCCCAAATTTGTATGACCTAGGAAGACTACCCTTATGGAACTTGGCAGATTATGGAAGTTGTCAATACCCGAGATCAAGGTGTATCGAAGAAAGACTGAAACAAGGAGTACGAGAACTCGAAGAAAATCCTAAGGCAGGGGATATCAACTATGGAAGATAGCTCATGGCAATGACAAGGGCAGAAACACGGTTATCCGTGATGTCATCACCCGCTAATGCTATTGTCACCGTGCTGAGTTAAGGATGCAAGTCTTCAGAATGGATTGGATGGTAGAAAGCTGATGGAGCATCTATCTGCAAACGTTGGAGTGTTAACCTTAGCTGGTGTATTCACCAGGATCTGGAGTGTTACATCAGGAAGTTAAGATGGACCTACAAGAAGCAATATTTGACAATAAGGCAATTGGTGAAGAACTCAGGACCCAGAAGCTGAAAGTAGTCAAGATGAAGGAGCAAAACATCGAGATACCGGAGATTTGACAATAACTGAAGGACAGTAGGATCATGGATCATGTCAAGGATGTTGAAACCGGCAGTTGGAACGTAACTCCAGAAATATTGAAGGACGTCGCGAGAGACTTCGCGTCAACAGAGATGATCTGGCAAAAGAACTTGAGAAGGACAAGCATGATCGGAAGAAGCCATTGGAGGCATGAACAAGGCTTGAAGAGTTTGGAGACATTGAAGATTTATTGACCTTTAGAAGACCAAACCCCTGTTACATACATACGTTAGATGCGACGATTGTGAGCTGTCATTTGTTTGATGTTTTTCCGACAGCCACAATAAAATCTGTCTTTTCAAAACTTTTTTTTTGTATTGAGTGCATCCCTCTCGATCTCTCTTATCTCACCCCAAACCCATGGATCCAATAGAGGATGAATGGAGATGAGCTTGTATTTTCTGGACCGATGAGTCAGTTGGAGACAGACCGATGGATTCAGAACATGGAGGATCACATGAAGAATAACCCTGTAGTCAGAAAGGATATAACCCAGCACGCTCTTCCATTCTTTGAAAGAAGTGTTGCTACCTGGTGGAGGATGTACCAAACCATCAACGGATGACAAGGAGTAACTACTTGGGAAGAATTTAAGTTGACTTTGCTAAAGTCTCGGTTTGTGACCCAGAAGATGAAGCCTTATGGAAAAGATATGAAGAAACCTTGTGCGTACAAGCTCTGTGGAGAAATAGGACACAACCATAAATAAAAGAAGGACGAATACCCTCATAAGTAGAGGATTATCAAAGGAGTTAGCCGAGGATTTTCAGGGAACTTCGATTGGAGATTGTTCTCAAAGGTTTTGTTGCAGCAATGGAAGTTCAGTTTACATTGTTGGAAAAGATCCGTGAAGCTCAGAAGGATGACAAAGAGATTGCTGAGGTAAAAGAGAGGATGAGCAAAGGAAAGGCCAAAGGTTTTCATAAGGATGAACACGACACCTTATGGTTTGAGAATAGTGTATATGTGCCAATAATGCAAAGATCAGGAAGTTAATACTTCAGGAGGCTCATGACTCACCATACTTGATTCGCCCTGGAAACACCAAGATGTATTTGGATTTGAAGGAGTGTTTCTGGTGGACTGGTATGAAGGAGGATATTACGGAGTATGTAGTCGTAAGTGATGTATGTCAGAGAAAGTAAAAGCAGAGCATCAGAAGTCAGCAGGATTATTGCAGCCTATGCTAATACCTGAATGGAAGCAGGATAAGCTTGGCATGGATTTCATTACCAGATTTCCCAGAACCCGAACGGGATATGATTCTATCTGGGTAATAGTTTATTCGCTTGATCAA
>NW_021306779.1:0-1544 GCF_002162155.2 Triticum dicoccoides
GTTTACCCCATAATATGGCGCAAGAAGTCCGAACACTTCGACAGTGCGGCACCCCGAACTTATAGCATTATATGCATTAGCTCCGAATCATATCTTTGGTCAAATGTTGGGTTGCCCGGCTCCCATGCTTTGGTACCTTATGTTCCGCTATATCGGCTAAGGTAGCGGTGGGAGAACTACTGCGATTGTGTCCCGGTTCTTCCGGACGAGCACCTCAGTAGAGAAAGCCAAAAACTGACTGTCATGATAAGGCGAGAGACTGGTCGCCGTTCGAGAGGTCTCTAGTCCTTAAAGACTTTTTCCGCTTCGGGCGAGGAGTCGGCCTTGTCCGGCTTAGGCGTGTATAGCGCCCCAAATTCGGCCCTCCGAATACCAGGGGCTTCGCCAAAAATTTAAAATCATAGACTTCTATGGCTAAGTGAGAGTGATAAAGCATTATAGTCCGGCTGCCTGGTTCGTTGCGCTGAACACCTCCCTTGAAGGACCCAAAATTGGGGGTAAAGAGTGTTCAGATTTATCCCGAACACTCCAGTACTAGTTACATGGGGGTAGAAGCCGACGACTGGCCAACTCTCAGATTTTATAAACGGCCGCACAGGAGGTAATATTTTAAATTAAGAAAGCGTTGCATGGCGCAAACGAACTCGTTTCATATTACAGGATCACATGAGCATGTTCATTCAAAAATTACATCCTTGGCACACTCATCTGCCACTAAGAGGGAACCCTTCAGGACACTCTCATAGTAATTCTCAGGGCAGTGATGCTCCTTGCCCTCTGGCGGCCCCTCCTTCACCAGCTTCACGGCGGCCAGCTTCGCCCAGTGCACCTTCGCCCTGGCAAAAGCCTTGTGTGCACCCTCGATGCAAATGGACCACTTGATGACTTCAAGCCATGGGCAGGCTTCCACAAGCCGCCTCACCAGACAGAAGTAGCTGCCGGACAGGGGCTCGCCAGGCCAGATCCGGACTATAAGGCCCTTCATGGCCTGTTCGGCCGCCTTGTGAAGTTCGACCAACTGCTTCAGCTGGTCACTCAAGGGCACGGGGTGTTCGGTCCCAGTATACTGATACCAGAACAACTTCTCCGTTGAGCTCCCCTCCTCAGCCCGGTAATACTCCGTGGCATCCAATACACTACGAGGAAGATCTACAAATGCTCCTGGAGAGCTCCGAATTCGGGTAAGAAAAGTAAAGTCGCATTCACGTGTTTTCTTTGCATAATGAATGCCTTACCCGCCGCTATCTTCTTCACCGCATCAATCTCCTGGAGGGCCTTGTGGGCTTCAGCCTTGGCCCTCCGGACGCTTTCAAGCGCCTGTGCAAGCTCGGACTCTCGTGTCTTAGAGTCAAGCTCCAAGGACTCGTGCTTTTTGGCGAGAGCCTCGAGCTCTTGCTGCACCTTTCCTACTCGGGCTTCTTGCTTCTCCCATTCAATGCGTTCTTTGGCCGCTTTGTCTTCGGCCTCGGACAACGCCTTCCTCAGGGTCGCCACCTCGGTTGTGGCCCTTGACAAATCCATGATGATCCTATTACTTTACACCC
>NW_021306780.1:0-3098 GCF_002162155.2 Triticum dicoccoides
ATGTTTTTACACTTTAGCAAAATTCAGAATAACAGCAACTAAATGCTACTCTGTTTCCACTACATAATACAAAATGAAGCTAATCAAATCCATGACAACTTGGTCCATTACCTTAGTAGCACATCCTATGAATCTCCTGCCAGTGATAGTGCCTTCAAATGCCACAAACTTGCCTGGCCTCTGCCTATGCAAGATGCAACTTCGCTCAAATTCAGTCACAAGCCCACAAAAACTTGGGACTATCACAATTTTAGGAGTTTGCTGCTGCAGCAAAAACATATATATCAACTACAACTCACATATCTGAACTTAAATGGAAGAAATCCAAATTATCTTCAACCCCTAACCCTCGAATATAAGAGGAGAGGAGAGAGTGAGCTGACGTACAAAGTACTCCATCTGCATGCTGCTGAACTCGCTCATGTACTCGTCATCGTCTGAGGTCTCGTTACTGTTGGGCCACGACGACATGGTCACGGCGTCTCCGGAGTGCGATAAGAAGAAACAGAAGCAGAGGAGAGCAGAGAGTGGAGTGAGCTCGGGGGAGAGTGAGATCGGGTGGGGACGAGCGGGCCGGTCGGCCAGGTTAGTCCTGGTCCGACTAGGTGCCACCGACAGGCGGTTCTAACGACAGTAAGCGAGCGCCGTTAGCCGTTAGGCCGCCCAATAGCTTGGCAGGTGTGCCACTCATGTCAAAAGCGCGGTTAAAACGACCATGAGCTCTACTTGGTAGTTCTAGTTACAAAATTAGAAAATTTCGTAGTTTTCGGTCAGTTTTTAAAAATTGGTAGTCTTGTGGGATGGGAACCCCTAAAGTGGTAGTTTTTTTGTCAATCTCTCAAATCAATTCATAGAGTCCTCTCTACAAGGCCTAGTGCACGACCCACATATGTTACACAAATACCAAACAATATTAATATGGGCTAAGGAAAAATCCATTGTGATCACAAAATCCTCTTTGTGAATAATTGTGCCATGAAAGAAACTGCTGCAGTTTCTCAAAAAAAGAGAAAGAAACTGCTGCACCAACAAATAACTAAACCACCAGAGGCACCTATCAAAGGTATAAATTCATATTTACCAAAACGACGTGGACATCACTTTGGAAGAAAAAGAGTGATCAAAACCCATTCTTTTGGTTTCTTGCACACACAATAACCCGATTCATAGGTTTTGATGCGTAAAGCCAAATAATCCATTCTTTTTGTTTCTTGCACACACAATAATCTGATTCATCGGTTTTGATGTGTAAAGCCAAATATTTAACATCTGAATTTAGACCACAGATATTCCATCCCAAAAAACTCTAGATAACTGACGACATAAGTTCAACTTAACAGAAATAACTGAATAAAAGCTAAAAAAACAGTAGAAGCAACGCCGAAACTTAAACACCAGTGTTTCCCAGAGCCTTCATACGCTCTTCTAATAGTTCTTCAACAGGAATCCCTCACATCTTGATCCCAATAGCCTGTATAGTGATGATAGGAGTTTTATCTGGAACCATAGAAGCCGACTGAGTATCAACTTTAGTAGGCAGAGCTGAAGGGGTTCTAAGAACTGATAGGAGCAAGGGTGTCACGCTCGGAGTCTTTGCGTTTCTTAACACCAGATTGACGCTGCTTGCCATCTGCCAGTGAGGGAGCCTTGAAGCGCATAAACCTGTTTGGTCGCGTGCTTCTACGAACTTCAGAAGTGTTAATTGGGGCAGTAGTAGCTCAACGCATTTTCATGGTTTCAGTTGTGTCCACTATCAGACATCCAGTCCATACTAACACTATCAGACACAGACACTGCACTGACAAGATGGAATCCGACAACACAACCCAGACCTCACTGTGGCCAGGTATAAAAGGGGAAAACGGGAACCAAGAAAGTACGCAGAACCAATCAGCTCGTTCTGAAGAAAGAAAATCATCTTGACCATCTCGTGTGAACCCCAGACCAGGCTAGATTGCAACTCACTGAAACCAAATATAGGAGTGTGGACAAACTTGTAAAGTAGCAAAAAATGCAACCCCCATGATCCAGGTGCAAGTGTACATGCAAGTCCATACCTGAGCACGAACGAAAAAAAAATTTAGAGGCCTGAAAGCCTTCCACCATATTATCAACAACAGGGTCCACCATTAAGTCATTGACACATGCTCATGGCTCATGCCAAAGTCCGGAATATTGTGCTCAGGCAGAACTCCGTCCATCATACCCTACCAAAGCCTTCAAGTTAATACCCCGATAGGCAGGAGGCACTGGTGGTAGGACTGGCCATTCCCACAACATTGTCGAGCCGGAGGAGCCATTGGAAGAGGAATGGATGATCTTCTTCTATCTCTAACTGTTTTCTTCCCTATGACCGTATCCAGCAACACACGATCTCCTTCATGTTAGCCCGCTCCGACGCTGTCTGAACCATCTACCAGTCCCCCGCGGCTAGTGACGCTCCCTCGAGCGCCTTGCTGTCCTCCCAGAATCACTGCACACCGGCATGCTGCTGCCAAGCCATCACTCTAAGCCCCCCGCCCCGTTCTTCTCCAACGCCGACAACCCTCTCCCCTTGCACCCGTACCGGGCAGCCTTCGACTCCACTCGGGACGCCGCTACCGTCACCGGCTCCTTCCTGTTCGAGCCTAGCTGTCGTTGCTATGCTTCGGTACGCTTGCCTTCCTCGCCCCCATTCCGTTTCACTTCGGGTTCGGGCCTGGATGCAAGTTGTCGACACGGGCAGGAAGACAGCGCGCTCCACGATCCGCATGACACCCCTCGAACCAATTAGATAACGCGAACGATCCCCCCCGGATCACCCCACGAACCTCGATCCCAACCGTCCATTGCACCACACATCCAACGCTCCACGCCCACCTTCCCTCCCGAAAAGGCAAAACTCACGCGCCCTCCCCTCCAAAATCCCCCGCCCGCTCGCCGCTCGTCTCCTACTTAACGCCGCCCACTCCGCTTCGTTCTCCTCACTCCAATCCAATCTCCAACCTCCTTCCTCTCCTCAACCACCCGGCGCATCTCCGACGACATGGCCCGCACCAAGCAGACGGCGAGGAAGTCCACCGGCGGCAAGGCGCCGAGGAAGCAGCTGGCCACCAAGG
>NW_021306781.1:0-505 GCF_002162155.2 Triticum dicoccoides
CGGAACGCGTCTACATCACTCACACGCTCCGCGCGCATCGTCATTCCGCGGCACGCGTCTACATCACTCGGACGACCCGCGCACATTGCCACTCCGCGGGATGCGTCTACATCATTCGGACGCCCCGCGCGCATCGTCGTTCAGGGGCACACGCGTCTACATCATTCGGACGCCCCGCGTGAATCGTCACTCCGCGGCACACGTCTACATCACTCGGACGCCCCCGCACATCGTCACTCTGTGGCACGCGTCTACATCACTCGGCCGCCTAGCGCGTTGCCACTCGGTTGGTCACCTCATCACCACTCGGCCGCCCCGCGCGTCGCCATCGGTTGGTCACCTCATCACCACTCGGCCGCCCCGCGCGCCGCCATCGGTTGGTCACCTCATCACCACTCGGCCGCCCAGCGCATCGCCATCGGTTGGTCACCTCGTCACTACTCGGGCGCTCCATGCGTCGCCTCTCGGTTGTGCACGTCTTCACCACTCGGCTGCTCCGTGCGTC
>NW_021306782.1:0-2183 GCF_002162155.2 Triticum dicoccoides
GGTGGTGCCTCCTCTTTGGCTGAGCTCGACACCCTCACGGTATCTGCCACACCGGCCCCCTTCAATATAAATGTATAATCTCCCGTTTTCGTTGCCTTTCGGATGTCTCACATTGCAGACTTTTATTTGCAGGCCGACGAAACCGCATGCACCATATTGTACACCATCGGCGAACAGAAGGTGGACGTGGGGAAGGGGACGATAATGGAGCCGAAGGAACCATTGTTCCACAGCCGGTCGATCCCCCCGAACGTCTTCAAGGTTTTCGTGGCCAGTGTCAAACAGGGCCACGAGAATTTGCCTCCTCTAATACTAGTGGGGGATGACGACGAGACTCCGCGGCGGCTTGGTGATTGTTGCAATGGGTGGGTCCTGTTGTGGCCAAAGAGTCTGCTTCGTCTGGAGGCGGCCGGGAGCACACCCACGAGCACACAGCCTCAGCAAGGTATGAACATCAACACCCCACCTACCCAATTAGCGTCGGGTGTCGGGTTGGGTGATAGCGGACGGGGTAAGCAGGTGGCTCCATTAGAGGCTGATGACGTC
This sequence comes from Triticum dicoccoides, assembly GCF_002162155.2. NCBI lineage: Eukaryota > Viridiplantae > Streptophyta > Magnoliopsida > Poales > Poaceae > Triticum > Triticum dicoccoides. The sequence goes on from NW_021306782.1 coordinate 547, forward strand.
GCCATGGATGAGGATGAGGATGACGATGGCGCTGAACAGTATGTCTATACTGGCGCCTCCTCAGGGTTTGAGCATCATGAGTCGGTGCCTGAATTACCGTCTCAACGTGTTATTGACGACCATCCGGTGGTAAAGAAGCCTAGGAAGAGAGCGAGGAAAGGCAAAAAAGCTTATTCTATGATCCAGCCGCCTCAGCAACCTCGGCTTCGGGACCGTGTAGATATCCCCGATGCGGATAAATGGCATATCCCCGGTCGACCAATCCTACCTGAAACAGCGCTACGGGCCAGATTCGGTGATCTAAGGAGACTTCATGACGATGTGCTGCGGGTAGAGAAAGGCCTCATCGCCTCGAAAGATCCAGGATACCCACTCTACGTGGTTAACGTTCCGCAGCAAATGTCGTACGTCAAGGGCTTCCCCGCGGATAAGTTCTTCCTCCGATTCGATTACATATTCGACATGTTTCACGTGAAGAAGCTGGATTTTACTTTTGTCCGCCTTTATGCCTTGCACATGAGCTACATCATTGGGGTTGAGCAGATATCTCATATCTGTGTCGCTGACCCGTACTACATGCACGAGGGCTTCTTGGGAGTCTGTGCACAGCATCGTGAATACGCGAGGGATTACATCGTCAGTTTCATGCTCGCCAATAAGGACAAGGAGGCGATTCTCCTGCCTTATCATCTCGTGTAAGTCATCCGCGCTGCTATCATTCCTTCGATTTCAATAATTCATTTGCACGGTGGAGGCTAATTAATTTGAGGTGTACTTATTTTGCGCAGCGGCGGGCGCGCCGTCCTCATCATCCTCTACCCCCGATTCTTCCACGCTCTTTACTTGGACTCGTCGAAGAACATTCACAAAAAGGATTACACCAACATCAAAGATGTTCTCGACAGTGCTATGTTTTACTACCAAGCAAGGGGTGGAGAGGTTAGGGACAAGAAGAGAAGGGGCGGCAGGCCCGCCTTCAGCCATAAGACCGACTTCTGCTGCATCCAGCAACCGAACGATTCTCTTAATGATGGATTCTATGTCCTACACCACATGCTGGAGTACCGACAGGATCATCAGAACCTTCACATGGCGCCTAGATCTAGCGATGCCCATATTCTGCAATGGGCAAAGGACATAGGAGATATCGAGGATCATCGACTTCGAGCTGAGTTCTATAACATCCAGCGCGAACTTGCCCAAATCATCATGAATGAGGTCATCGGAAAAACAGGGATGTTCCATGCAGAAGGACAAATGTCGCGGGAAGACGTCCGAACATGGATAGCCTCTCAGCGTCTCGACATGAAGCCTTTCACTAAGCTCGATGACTATCTCCCTGACTTGGATGGATGGCACGACATGATGGAGTGATTGTCGATATATGACAATGTGTCCATTTAGTCCATACTTTCTTTTATGACAAAACTTTGAGTTATGCACGGTGAAACTTTATTTGTGATGTAATTAAACCGTCCTCCTCCTCGACTAGCGAAAATCACTCTAGTTAGGTCATTTTGGGTACGATGAACTTTGTTATTTATGCTTATGATATGTTATTTCTATTTTTGCCAAGTCTGTGTCTTTGTGTTGCTCAACTATATATGTTGCATATCATCGACTCATGTGACGATGCA
>NW_021306783.1:0-1164 GCF_002162155.2 Triticum dicoccoides
GTTTGTCAAATAGACTCCGTTTTAACCTTCGCAAGGACCGGGCGTAGCCATACTTGGTTCAACTAAAGTTGGAGAGGCAGTCGCCCGCAAGCCATCTCTGTGCAAAGCACGTCGAGGGAACCGGTCTCGCGTAAGCGTACGCGTAAGGTTGGTCCGGGTCGTCTCGTCCAACAATACCGCTGAACCAAAATATGACATGCTGGTAGGCAGTATGACTTGTATCGTCCACAACTCACTTGTGTTCTACTCGTGCATATAACATCAACATCATTAACCTGGCTCTGATACCACTGTTGGGTTTCGTAGTAATTTCAAAAATTTTCCTACGCGCACACAGGATCATGTGATGCATAGCAACGAGAGGAGAGTGTTGTCTACGTACCCAACGCAGACCGACTGCGGAAGCAATGACACAACGTAGAGGAAGTAGTCGTACGTCTTCACGATCCAACCGATCAAGCACCGAAACTACGGCACCTCCGAGTTCGAGCACACGTTCAGCTCGATGACGATCCCCGGACTCCGATCCAGCAAAGTGTCGGGGAAGAGTTTCGTCAGCACGACGGCGTGGTGACGATCTTGATGAACTACAGCAACAGGGCTTCGCCTAAACTCCGCTACAGTATTATTGAGGAATATGGTGGCAGGGGGCACCGCACACGGCTAAGGAATCGATCACGTGGATCAACTTGTGTCAACTTGTGTCAACTTGTGTCAACTTGTGTCAACTTGTGTGTTTAGAGGTGCCCCTGCCTCCGTATATAAAGGATGGAGGAGGAGGAGGCCGGCCAAGGCAAAGGTGCGGCCAGGATAGGGAGTCCTACTAGGACTCCAAGTCCTAGTAGGAGTCCACCAAGAGGGGAGGAAGGGAGAAGGAATAGGAGGAGAAGGAGAGGTGGCCGGCCCCCTTTTCCCTAGTCCAATTCGGACCAAAGGGGAGGGGGGGCGCAGCAGCCTTTTTCCTCTTCCCACTAAAGCCCATCAAGGCCCATTACTTCTCCCGTAACTACCCGGTACTCCGAAAAATACCCGAATCATTCGGAACCTTTCCGATGTCCGAATATAGTCGTCCAATATATCGATCTTTACGTCTCGACCATTTCGAGACTCCTCGTCATGTCCCCGATCTCATCCGGGACTCCGAACTCCTTCGGTACATCAAAA
>NW_021306784.1:0-1713 GCF_002162155.2 Triticum dicoccoides
CGACAAGCCGCCTATCGAGATCGATTTCACGCCTCCGTTCGCGCGAATCGACATGATCAAGGGACTGGAGGACATGGCCGATCTCAACATACCGGAGGAGGATCTGTCGACTGACGATGCCAACGAGTACCTGATGGAGGCCTGTGCCAGGTACGACATTACGTGCCCGCTTCCACACACGACGGCACGGCTGCTGGACAAGCTTGTCGGGCACTTCTTGGAGGAGACATGCGTGAACCCGACGTTCATCATCAACCATCCGGAGATCATGAGCCCGCTGGCCAAGTCCCACAGGGACGAGGCCCGGCCTGGACTGACCGAAAGGTTTGAGCTGTTCATCAACAAGCATGAGGTGTGCAATGCCTACACGGAGCTGAATGACCCCGTCGTGCAGAGGCAGCGGTTTGAGGAGCAGCTGAGGAATCGTCAGGACGGTGACGATGAAGCAATGTCCATGGACGAAACGTTCTGCACTGCCCTTGAGTATGGCCTGCCGCCGACCGGAGGCTGGGGTCTGGGGATTGATCGCCTCACCATGTTGCTGACGGATTCCCAAAACATAAAGGAGGTTCTCCTGTTCCCGGCCATGAAGCCTCAAGACAGCTAGCTGTTTGAAAACATGAAATTCTTTTCCTATGAAAGAAACAAAATGGAATTTAAGTTATGGACAGTAATTGCCCATTGTCAATATCTACAAGTCAGTATTATCTCGCCAGGTTTGCAGTGTATAGAAGTTACGACCTGGCAAATATCTACAAGTCACATAGTAGTCCTCGCATAGCACATCAATTGATTTGCAGTGGACATATCTACTTACGAATTGTGTATAAACATGCTAAACTTATTCTCATGTCTTCAAAGAAATAACAACGCCGCCACTGCATCTTTCTTTCACTCGGACCCATATTACGGAAGCAAGAAAGGCAGCTAACGGCCAGCAGACGAGGGGCATGCAGCCCCCGCAGCACGGGAATGTTTCACTGGTATGACGGATGATTGCAGCGTCCGCGCTAGCCTTCCCAGATTTCCGAGCATTGCCACCATATCTTGCTAATTTTCTGATGCCTCCTAATCCTATATGCTTCCATCAACATTGACTACGATTTTTCTAGTGAAGCTTTAGATCTGATCTAGATTTCACTGCATTGTGATATACATTTAGGCTTCACGATAGTGTGTCAGCGAGTGCATACATGACGGTCGGGGAGGTTAGTGAAGAATGGAGAGACAGCGACTGAAAGGTTGGGCCTTTTAAGGTAGAGGATGTAGAAGTATTGTCACGCCTGTGGTCATAATGTTAGCCACGTCACCCATCATGTGGTACACAGACCCAGTGATGTTGCAATAAATTGTAGCAGAAAGGACAAGCTCACTTACATATGTTGATCGATCCTTCAATGCCACTTAATAGTGATTTAACTCACCATGTTATAAACTGACTACCATCAATATGTAGACCAAGCCGGAGTATGTCACTGTTTATGTTGCCAGTTATTTTCAGTAGAGTTACACTTTGGTCAAACCAAAAATATGTATGTGCAATCACCACCAGGTGTCCATTAAGTGAGGAATGAGCTAGACCCAAAGCAATAGTTAGACAGGTTTAGTTTGGGTATATTACTAAAATCACACTAGAGATACACCTAAGTATTAAACAATAAGAAACTATTGTTACATATTGGTACTACCACCATTCTGGATGTAATTTTTTTT
>NW_021306785.1:0-1062 GCF_002162155.2 Triticum dicoccoides
GTAGTCTGTGACTTCCCGGATGTCTTTCCAGAGGAATTGCCAGGTGTTCCACCTGACAGGGATGTTGAGTTCGTAATAGACCTCATCCCCGGAACCGTTCCGATTGCTAGAAGACCTTATAAGATGGCACCCCTAGAACTAGCCGAGCTTAAGAAGCAACTCGATGAATCCTTGAAAAAGGGTTTCATCCGACCTAGTTCATCTCCGTGGGCTTGCCCCGTCCTATTCGTCAAGAAGAAGGATGGTACGGACCGAATGGTTGTAGATTACCGACCTGTCAATTTGGTCACAATCAAGAACAAATACCCGCTTCCCAGGATCAACGACCTGTATGATCAGCTCGCTGGATCCTCAGTCTTCTCCAAGATGGATTTGAGGTTGGGCTACCATCAAATCAAAATCAGAAACAGGGACATTCCTAAAACGGCCTTTGTTACTCGTTATGGCCAATACGAGTACACCGTCATGTCCTTCGGTTTAACCAACGCTCCAGCCACCTTTTCTCGGTTAATGAACTCAATCTTCATGGAGTATTTGGATAAATTCGTCGTAGTTTATCTCGATGATATACTCATCTACTCCAAGAACAAGGAAGAACATGCCGAACATCTAAGGCTAGTGTTGAAGAAACTTCGAGAGCATTGCCTTTATGCCAAATTTTCAAAATGTGAATTCTGGTTGTCAGAAGTGACCTATCTGGGTCATGTAATATCTGGTAAAGGTATTGCTGTTAACCCTGAGCGAGTTCAAGCCGTCCTTGATTGGACTCCACCCGAATCGGTCAAGCAAGTTCGGAGTTTTCTAGGCTTAGCGAGCTATTGCCGTCGCTTTGTCGAGAACTTCTCCAAAGTTGCTAAACCTCTAACCGAACTCCTCAAGAAAGATAAGAAGTTCGAATGGACTCCACAATGTGAGCACAGCTTTCAGGAACTGAAAAGACGCCTGACCTCTGCTCCTGTACTGGTACCGCCAGACTTCTCCAAAGACTTTGTTATCTACTGCGACGCCTCGCGACAAGGACTAGGTTGCATTCTCATGCAAGATCGACACGTAATTGCTTAC
>NW_021306786.1:0-1623 GCF_002162155.2 Triticum dicoccoides
TGACCCATTTTCTTGGATTATTACTCACCGTTTTGAGGTCCCAAGCGATTTCTACATTTATTGAACCCCAAGGTGCACTTACATGTTGGTCATCGACACTCGCAGTTTTGGCTGATTCTGGCCCGTTTCTTGGACTATTACTCACTGTTTTGTGGTCCCGGAGTGATTTCCATGATTAACAAACCCTGGAGTGCGTTTACGTGTCAGTCATCAACACTGGTAGTTTTGGCCAATTCTGGCCCGTTTCATGGACTATTACTCACTGTTTTTCGGTCCCGGAGTGATTTCCACGATTAACGAACCCTGGGGTGCGTTTACGTGTCGTTCATCAACACTCGCAGTTTTGGCCGATTCTGGCCCGTTTCTTGGATTATTACTCACTGTTTTGAGGTCCTGAAGCAATTTCCATAGTTATTGAACCCCAAGGTGCACTTATATGTTGGTCATCAACATTGGCAGTTTTGGCCGATTATGGCCCATTTCATGGACTATTACTCACTGTTTTGGGGTCGCAGAGTGATTTCCATGATTAACGAACCTTGGGTGCGTTTACGTGTCGGTCATCAACACAGGCAGTTTTGGCCGATTCTGGCCCGTTTCATGGACTACTACTCACAGTTTTGCGGTCCCGGAGTGATTTCCATGATTAACGAACCCTGGGGTGAGTTTACGTGTCGGTCATCAACATGGCAGTTTTCGCCGATTCTTGCCCGTTTCCTGGACTATTACTCACTGTTTTGTGGTCCCGGAGTGATTTCCACGATTAACGAACCCTGGGGTGCGTTTACGTGTCGTTCATCAACACTCGCAGTTTTGGCCGATTCTGGCCCGTTTCTTGGATTATTACTCACTGTTTTGAGGTCCTGAAGCAATTTCCGTAGTTATTGAACCCCAAGGTGCACTTATATGTTGGTCATCAACATTGGCAGTTTTGGCCGATTATGGCCCATTTCATGGAGTATTACTCATTGTTTTCGGGTCGCGGAGTGATTTCCATGATTAACGAACCCTGGGTGCGTTTACGTGTCGGTCATCAACACAGGCAGTTTTGGCCGATTCTGGCTTGTTTCACGGACTACTACTCACAGTTTTGCGGTCCCGGAGTGATTTTCATGATTAACGAACCCTGGGGTGAGTTTACGTGTCGGTCATCAACATGGCAGTTTTCGCCAATTCTTGCCCGTTTCCTGGACTATTACTCACTGTTTTGTGGTCCCGGAGTGATTTCCACGATTAACGCACCCTGCGGTGCGTTTACGTGTCGGTCATCAACACTCGCAGTTTTGGCCGATTCTGGCAAGTTTCATGGACTATTACTCACTGTTTCGCGGTCCCGGTGTGATTTCCACGATTAACGAACCCTATGTGCATTTACGTGTCAGTCATCAACACTTGCAGTTTTGCCGATTCTGGCCCGTTTCTTGGATTACTACTCACTGTTTTGAGGTCCCGAAGCAATTTCCAAATCGTTTTGAACCCCAAGGTGCGCTTACATGTCGGTCATCAACGCTGGCAGTTTCGGACGATTCTGACCCATTTTCTTGGATTATTACTCACCGTTTTGAGGTCCCAAGCGATTTCTACATTTATTGAACCCCAAGGTGCACTTACATGTTGGTCATC
>NW_021306787.1:0-1434 GCF_002162155.2 Triticum dicoccoides
GCTCCCCGGAAGCCCTGCATCGCCGCCACGTCGCCGTTCCCCTCTTCGGGCTCCGACCACCGTCGCCGTCGAATTCGCCGTCTCCAGCGCGTCCCCGAGCCCGCTTCGACGCCCACTGCAACCGCGGTGAGCTACGCCACCGTTTCCCCCTCTCCTTTCCCTCGTTCCCTCACCGTAGCTTCCTCCCCACCACGGCCGAACCTCCGCCGTCGCCGAGCTTGCCGTCGACGCAGCTCCGGTGACCATTTGGTCACCCCGGCAAGTCCAACGGGTTCACAGAACCCCGTAGAGCATCCCTAGCGCCTCGCCTTGCTCGACTTCGAGCTCCAGCACCGATCCCGTGCACGACCGAACCCCGGCGGCCGCAGCCGAGCTCGCCGCCGTCGACTCCGGCCACCCCGACCCCAACGGGCTCTGCCAAGAGATGCGGGTTGTCCTCAGCTCCACTCCGGTGGCCTCCGCGGTCCATTTGGTGGCCGAAACGACCAAAACCACTCTCGCCGCCGCCCTAATGGTCGCCGCCGGCCAGAACTCCGGCGGCTGACGTGGCTTAGTTAATTAGTCACTAACCCCCCCACCTACTGACGCTGACAAGTGGGCCCAGGGCCTAGTCAAAGCTAACCAGCCCGGGTCAACGCGGGATTAGCCCCTGTGTCACTGACGTGTGGACCCCACACGTCAGGTTTGACCCGAGCCAGCCCTGTTGACCTGCTGATGCCACTGTGACGTCAGGCTGACGCAGTAATTGAATTTCTGGATTTAAATTAAATCAGGAAATTCCAGAATATTAATTAAACTTCAAAAATTCATAACTTTTATTCTGTAACTCCAAATTGGACAAATTATATATGAAAAATGATCAGAAAAATCCAATCTATCCATCTGTACCATTTCCATGCATGATCAAACAAGTTAAGTTGATGTTTTAATCAGAACAAGAAAAGGCACTTTAAAAGGCCATATTTGAATTTGGAATTTGAATCTTTGATTCAAATTTGTTCAAACCCTTCTGGTTTTAGCTGCATTAGCCCAACACACTCATATTGCCATGTTTCATGCATGCATCATATTGTTGCACATTGTTTGGTGATGCTTGTGTATCGGTGTCCTTTGCGACAGGGTCTGTCCCCGAGGAGTACCGTGATTACTCTAACGAAGAACCGTATCCGTGCAACGAACCATCAGGCAAGCAACCAATCATTTGATCATATCGATACAATCCCATGTTCTCGCTCCTGCTCTCTTTTACTGCATTAAGACAACGCGATTCAAACTGCTGTGTGCTACGGTAGTTGAACCCATTTCCTCTGCATGACCTGTCATTGCCACAGTAACTAGATGAAACCCACTAGCATGTGTAGGAGTTGATTGAGCCATATGTATGTGTTGTTCCTACACTGCTATGCCTGCTATGCTTAGAGTCGTGTCAGGTCT
>NW_021306788.1:0-1150 GCF_002162155.2 Triticum dicoccoides
CCGACACGTAAGTGCACCTTAGGGTTCAACAACTGTGGAAATCGCTCCGTGATCGCAAAACGGTGAGTAATAGTCCATGAAACGGGCCAGAATCGTCAAAAACCGCGAGTGTTGATGTCTGACACGTAAACGCACCCTGGGGTTCGTTAATCGCGGAAATCACTCTGGGACCCCAAAAAAGTGAGTAATAGTCCACAAAATGGGCCAGAATCAGCCAAAATTGTGAGTGTTGATGACCGACATGTAAGCGCACCTTGGGGTTCATAAACTATGGAAATCGCTTTGGAATCCCTAAACGGTGAGTAATAGTCCACGAAACGGGTCAAAATTGGCCAAAGCTGTGAGTGTTGATGACGGGCACGTAAACGCACCCCAGGGATCGTCAATCATGGAAATCGCTCTGGAACCCCAAAACGGTGAGTAACAGTGCACAAAACATACCAGAATCGGACAAAATTGCGAGTTTTGATGACCGACACGTAAACGCACCCCGGTGTTCGTCAATCGTGGAAATCACTTCGGGATCCCAAAACTGAGTAATAGTCCAAGAAACGAGCAAGAATCGGCCCAATCTGCGAGTCTTGACGACCAACACGTAAGCCCATCTTGGGGTTCGACAACCATGGAAATCGCTTTGGGACTCCAAAATGGTGAGTAATAGTCCGTGAAAGAGCCCTGAATCGGTAAAACCTAGGGTTATTGATCAACGATACATAAACGCACCCCGGGGTTCGTCAATCATGGAAATCGCTCAGGGACCCGAAATAACTGAGTAATAGTCCATGAAACGGGCCAAACTCGGCCAAAACTGCAAATGTTGATGACAGACACATAAACACACCGTTGTTCGCCGATCATGGAAATCACTACGTGACCCCAAAACTGAGTAATAGTCCAAGAGACGGGCCAGAATCGGCCAAAACCGCGATTGTTGATGACCGACACGTAAGCGCGCCTTGGGGTTCGACAACCATGGAAATCGCTTTGGGACCCCAAAAAGGTGAGTAATAGTCCATGAAACGGGCCAGAATCGACAAAAACCACGAGTGTTGATGACCGACAAGTAAACGCACCACGGGGGTTGTTAATCATGGAAATCACTGCGGGACCCCAAAACAGTCAGTATTAGTCCATGAAACGGGCCAGAATT
>NW_021306789.1:0-852 GCF_002162155.2 Triticum dicoccoides
CTATTTTTAGAGTCCGTATGTGTGGGGAAACAAGAGATAGGGTTGATTTCGGACTCCTCCACCAAGGGCCACGAAATTCCCCCCTCTTCCTCCATATATACAGCCCTTAGGGCATCGTTTAGACTTTGGGTTTTGTTTAGATTAAAAGTTCGCCATAGCTGCAACTTCGCGTACTTCGTTTGTGTTCAACGACCAGACAAAGGCGTCACAGAACCCCACCTTGATCAATAAAGCTTTCATCTTATATTCGCAATATCCAGATTGCAATCTCAGTTTCTTGCTTGTTCTTCGTTTGCTCGCAGGAAACAGACCCTCGTGGTCAGGTTGATCGTGCTCCGGCGTGGTCAATAACCTCTCGGAGTTGGTTTAGCGATTGCTAAGGCGCGACGTCCTCGCACGTTCGTAGTCGGATCGTCAAAGTCGACTTCCACCAAAGCGAAATCCACCATCTCATCGAAAGACGGGACACCTTTGCCTCTATCAGCTGCCATATACCACCACCATATATCCACCACCAATCCGAGTTCTTTGCTTATTAGGTTTGTTTTCGGGATCCATCTAGATTCCGATTCGTGTTTCCTTGCCGGAGTAGGTTTCGGAAAAAAAAAGAGTCGGGTAGCCACGCTCCGTTTAGGCCCAAAATTTTTCGAAAACGCATTTTTCGAAAAAATTTCTGGCTATCCTATTTTTAGGTGTTTCTGAGTGTTTTGAGACAGGTGCCATTATAGGAAGTTTTTTTGACCCGTTTCCAGTTTTTGGGTCCGGGCAGTCAAAAAAAAAAAATTGGTCAAAAAAATTTCGTGCCCATCCTGTTAGTTTGAGCTAAGAAGAGTTTTGAGACACTCGCCATTA
>NW_021306790.1:0-2888 GCF_002162155.2 Triticum dicoccoides
CGATTGCAATTACTCCTACATAACTTATGTTGCGTTGTGTCTGGAAAATAATACAACTCACTAAGTCGGCTCTTCCTATTATCATTAAATAAATAGTGCCACCTCGCCTCCTTATAACCAAAACCATCAATCAATTTATATATGTCCTGAAGTTACCCGTTATCGATAGACTCAACAAATCGGCTTGTGAATCAATAAGTAGGGAATGAGGATGATGACGCGAGAAGAAGAGAATGAGTCCCGCAAAAGAAAGGAATGAAGGAATATGCTGCCCTATATGAGCTAATTAAGTGGTGAACAATTATAAAGATGGACGGAAAGCTGCATTGATGAAACCGAAGAAACTTGCTGACATATTAGGGAGGTAACAATGTCTCCCGTTGCAACGCACGGGCATTTGTGCTATTTTTTAATAATAAAGCATGGATTGACTTTTCGGGTTCACCGTCACTTCCATTAATAAAGTTGCAAATAATTGCCCACCACTGCCATAGGTAAGAAAAACGTTTCGCTAAAGATCTGAAAAAAGCCATTAGAAAAAGATCGAAAAGAGAAAGAGCTACCCGACCCAACCCTTCACGACCCTGCCTCCCAAAATCCCAATCCCATCTCGACTCCAGCGCGCCGCCACCTCTTGCCCCGCCCCGCCCCGCCGGCGCTCCGCCTCCCGTCGCCGCACGCCGTTGCCCCTCCCTCGCCGCGCCGCCGGACCGCCTATCGTCGTCGCGCGCTTCCATGGCCTACCCTGCCGCCGTGCCTACCCCTACCGCAAGTGCCCCCACACCCGCGCCCATCACCGGCATCTATACGCGCGACCTGTTGCTCCGTCGCCGAGCGGCTGCAGGAGGTGGCCGGCGTCGCCCCGTCATCAAATCCCCTAGCCACTCGATCTCATCCGCCGCATGTTGGCTGCCCGTACAGGATTGACGCGCCCTATATCCGGCGACCCGCGGCTACTCCTCCCAGCCCCGGATCTGCTCTCCAGCCACCTGCGACCCACGGCTTCAATGATCCATGCCAAGGGATGACGACCAACTCGTCTGCCCCCTTCCCCGTGCAGCTGCCTCTGAGGCTGCAGCAGCCTTCGCACGAGGCCACTACGGCGCCACCTATGCTGTCCTGAAGTTCCGTCAGATTCGTCAATTTCAGTTTCATCAGTTTTCGTCAGATTAAGTTTCATCAGATTCAGAAAATTCAGTTTCGTCAAAGTTTCAGTTGTCAGTTAATTTCTCGCGCACGTTGGCCCTCGGCGCTCGACGTCGTCCACTTCCTCACATCACTCGAGCCCAAGTGCGTGCAAGTTACACCAGCCTTTGATTTATATATCTACCGTCCACCGATTAGTGACACGAAAAGGTTGGGCGCTCTGAGCTAGAACATAAGCTGATTGATGAGATGAATTAAAATGCTTCTGATTGGTTAGGCCCTCAATATTTCAAACTGAAGTCCAAGGAAGAAGGATCAGGAATAGCAGGTAAGAAGCCCATGAGTTAGGCATGCACGTGCACAAGGTGCTGATACATTGTTCCAGATTTCCAATGGACGCTGGTGTTGTTGGCTGACATCTCCGGAGATGTACATCATGATGGTTACCAAGACCACGACAATGATCTAAATGCTACAGACCTGAATGAAATACCATGACTGCAGGTCGTTGCTGATTTGCGTTCGAAGAGGTGCAGCAACCAGAGAGAAGCAACTGAGGTAATCGACGATTGAAAATAAATAAATGATGCACTGATGGATTATCATGTATATAATGCCTATTATTGGAAAGAGTGATGTTTTGCTCTGAAAATAAATGATGCACTGAAGAATAGTGAAATCTTGGCATCCGATGCAGGCTATGCTTTTAACTCAACCAAATCTGCATTGTTAGTTGCTCTTATAGTCTGTTTGTAGCTGATTGGGGGACAAACATGGGCAATGAGCAGTTTATTTTGATGACAGTGCAATCAAGGACTCACATGTTCACTGATGAATCTACCTTTATTTGGTACTGTGTATATACATGAAAATAGTAGCATCGTCTTTGCATGGTTCTTTTCCGAATCAGCAACACTGCATGAGGGTCTTCATCGGCAATGTATATAGTGATGCTTAACTGCTGGTTTGAATTATTTGGATGCTTCAGTTGTCAGACATGTATGTGCAGAGAGTTGAAGCTTTGAAATTACATAATATATCTAATGAATATGCATGTTTATTCATGGAACTATGCTCCATCTGTTTGATCAATTTGTTCGATGCATATGCTCATTCATGCGTTGTCATAGTGACTTGCCTGCGCTCATTGTTGATCGCGAAGAAGTGAGTTGGTCCAGAAATTGCAGCTGAGATGGAGCTCGGCAGGATGGCTAGACAGGCCCAGCTTGGTATTAGTCTTCTCTAAAATTCTATGTAGAAGTTTTTTCCTAGATCCAAGTACATTGTATTATTATTTTGCAGGTGTGATCCACAGAAGAGATCACATTTTCAGTCCAGTCATAAATGATTATAATTTATTTACTCATGTTCATAGTAAATGTTTTTTTAGCAAAGTTCATACTAAATGTTAAAAGGGTCAATCCACAAGATTGTCTGATCCCCGGTTCATTTTTGAACTATGTCCACGTGTTCTATCAAGGATCGTTTTGTCGCATATGGAAATGACAAGCAATTTTCTTACTAGAATTATCATATTTGTAAGGTAGATCACCCATGGGTTCTGCACTTCACTAGAAATAATTTGTAGCCTTGACCTGATAAGTTATTGTTGTTGTATTATGAATTATTCATAGTACGAGACCAAATTTATAGTTTTAGTTTCATACAATTTTTTGTTATTTGATAAATGGAGATTGTCATTATCTTCTGTTTGCATGCCAGAATTTGGCGGTACATTGTAA